>NC_143415.1:10339242-10642272 GCF_059467195.1 Physcomitrium patens | reverse complement strand
TAGCGTACTGGGTACATTTGTAATACCATTTTATCGCCATCTTTGCCAATTGTCAAAGTACCCCTATCCCAATCGTTCTTGGCCTTCACTTGATAAAGCTAAGATTGTCCCAATAAAATTGGATATGATAAAGTCGAACATTATAATCGAAAGATGATATAGTCAATAACATATGTAATACCAGTAATTATAGTTTGAACACTCCGTAAAATACCCATTGGTTTAATCCAACTATGATCTGCCATCCATAATACCGATGTCGTGGGTACTAAGTGTTCCAAATCTAAAGCATCTATTGTATTAGTGTTCATTAAATTGACACTCGAACCACCATCTATCTGAATACTCGAGATCATAACACCGTCAATTGAAACATCAATGGTTGGTGCACTTGGATCAAGGTTCAAACTGACTTTACAAACTTCCTTATTACATTGCCTATGTCATATTAACGATGAATTTAATGTAGAACGGTACTTTGGTGTGACCACTAGAAGTTGCTTCATAGAGATAGAAGGTCGAATAGCATCCAGATCCTTCAATATGTTATAGGATTCCATATTTAGAATAATGCCTAATGCCCTCTTTCTTTTCATTGGTTGGAGTTTAACTCCTTGAGGTAAGATATTCTTCCATCTTGGACTTGGAATTCAAACAACAGACGGAGCTTCTTTAGAATTCAAGCCTCTTAGAGGATCTTTCAATGGACAGGACATTTTTTGGAGTGGCATAGAGAACGAAACAGCTTGAAATGGATCCAAAGCCTCCATAATCAGTACCTCATTGGATAGCCTAACCGAATCAGATTGCATATTGGATAAGAGGCCCGTAAGAGGACCTGGATTGGATGTCTCCATAATTGGATCAAATTGGCCCTTCGCTTCAGGATCACCCAAATATTGAATTGGTCCTTTTTCTTTTTGCTGACTTTTGATAAGAACAGCTTAGACACATTCCATCCAATTTACTAAAGAATCTTGAAGCCTTTTATTTATCTCCTCTATTTTTCCTTGATTTTGGATCTGCTGATCTTGATTATTGAAATTGAATGGAGCATTACATTGCTCATAAGTATGCCCCGACTGCTTGTAATTTCCACAAATTGGTGCATAATCGTTACTGGCTCTGGGATTGGGACATTCACTGGCATAATGGCCAATATGTCTACAATGAAAATAATGAAGTGGTTTTCTTGCACCCCCATCAGGCATATTGGGTATCTCCACCAGTATATATATCTATTAGGCTTGTTCCATGTAGGATTAAAAAATGATCCTGGTTGTCCCATTGGAATGGAAGGAACTTGGTTTGATGATGCTGGTGGAGCATATTGTTGATACCTCTGCTACTCTTTCCTATAATTCTGAGAGTTTGATGTAGATCCCTAATTAAAATTCGAACTTTGAAAGTTATTGAATGCTCAATTTTATCGATTAGATCGATTTCCATTCCATCCAAATATATTTTTCAATTGAACTTGATTGACGTCCCAGTAAGTTGGTGGGATCATGGTCTGATTACTAAATTATTGTTGCCTTTGCAAATTCCAACAATTAGCTGTTAAGTGCTTTCCTCCGTAAAATGTACATTGACCCATCATTTGTGAGGGTGAAGGACATTCTATTACCAAATGACCGTGGCCCTTACAATTATTGTACCAAACATTGGTTCTCGTATTAGTAGGCTTCTACCTCTTCTCCTTATCTTTGGCCATATTGATAGCCATTTCCTCCATTTTCTTCGCCAAATTTAATAACAAGGCTTCATTGGAATCTTTTGGAGCTGATATTATTGATAATTCTATCATAGTTAACGCTTATTATTGATACGAAAAAGAGGGAGCATACATTGTTGTTACATTGAGTGGTATAGCTTGTAATGGGATGAAATTAACTGGCCCTTGAATATTGGTACCGAAATTGGACCTTGTATCTAACATCCATGGATCAGCACTCACTGATCCGTTTCAAATCAGATTTTGATAACTATCTTGAATTGGAATCAACGTAGCTCTCGTAGTTAAAAACTGATCATAATGGCATTTCTCCCAAACCTTGTCTCTATTAAGGGATGCAGACACCGTAACGGATTGAGCTTCTTTCACAAACATTTTTAACTTTGGTGATTACAAACTATCGATTAATATGGATAAGATAAATACCTTCGGCATTTAGTGATTTGACCACTTATTGAGTATATCAACCACCCAGCCATAATACAATTCCACTGCCTTCTTTAGGATCATTTTGTTATTCATTAACCTCTCTCGAAGATGATCCTCAAAACTTATTAGTAGAAAATAGGTTAAAAATGTATTCTTCAATGCTTCTCAATTCGGAAATTGACCCACTAGTTGGCAGTTGTATCATTCAAATGCCGTGTCATTTAAGGTTACTGATAACTATCGTAACCAAATATCTTCGATTCTTCCATTATTGGCTACACATGCTATCAAAAACTGAGACAAATGTTGATCGAGGTCTACACCGAAAATCTCCTAAAAGTAGGTAATGGAGCTACGCTGGTTGTGCGATCACTCACGTCACCCATTTGTACTACTATTGGAACCGTTGGACCATTCGTCGCCATTGAAGCAGACAATGTGCCACCTAATGTCTTAATAAAATTACCACTACCTTTTCTAATTATCTTTTTTAAACTTTCAAACCTTCTTAATTTACTATTATTATCCCTAAATAAGTTTATTGGTTGAATTGGAGGTGAAAACAATGGATTTTAAAATACGTTGAATTGGCCCTTATTGGCAAGCAATTTATGACATTCTATGGAATCAGTTTTTACAAAATCGATAATTTTCGCTATTAGGAAGGTATCCAATGGAGTACCCAATTCTTTTGTGTTTCCTCTACTTGCAGTTAACAAGCTCAAAAGATACGTTGGGCTATGGACAAAATTTCTTGCAAGTGCTTTTGGCAATTTTTTTAACGGTATATATTGATGAAATATTTGATGTCGATTAGCTTCTAGATATACTCGGATATGTCGACAGGCATGCAATCATGGCTTAATCCAACTTTGTCGATGCTTCCTTTTTAAGTTGCGTTCTTGCTCGTTTCACAACGATTCTCTTACTAGCACTCTCTCTTGTCTTTCTTTCGAATGACGTGTTTTTTTATTGCAATGTTCTCATTTTTAATAACCATAATCTTTCATTATATACTACTGAATTTGCTTCCTATTTTCCATCTACTCATCTGGTAGTTAATTCCTAATACTCAATGCTATTGTTAATCCCCGGTAGCGGCGCCAAAAATGTGATTTTTATTTTACTTATTCTATAATTCCTTCCAGAATAAACCTATAGATGAAAATTTGAACACAGGGAAAGATTAAGTACATGAGTTTTACTTGTTAGGGTCACACAATTAACTGTATTCCGAACCACTAAAATACTAAGAAATACTACAATGCTTCTTTCCAATAATAATACTCCTTCATCAATTGATAACCATAATGTGTAACCCTGCACTCTCAAAAGACTGCTCAAAACTCAGTAAATTCCATCTAACACGAGAAATAATAAACTTCACTCCAACCAATCTGAATTCACAAAATTTTTGTAATCACAGACTTCTTCTATCGAAACACACACACACAACTCTCAATAAACAACAATCATAATCTTCCATCTATAATTAATCTTCCAATAACTTCTCATATAATTCAATCACTTAGTACTCCAATTATATAATCAATAATCCATAAATCAATCTCTTATTTATTCTACAGATTCACTTCTCAGTATTCAAAAACTATCCATTATTCTTCAACAACAAAGAAAACAAAAGAAACAAAGAGGAAGCACCAAGCTTAATCCCAGCTTATAACTATCACAGTTTGGCTCCTCGACAAACTTCTACAACTCCTATATAATTACTACTGATTTCTAGATTCTAACCGTAATCCTATAATAATTGCTTTTAATAACTAAATCAATCATCCGTCCTCCTAAACTGACTATTCTATGGACTATTAATCTATTCTACTAATATCTTATAAAAATGAACTAATATCTATTCTACAATAATCCACACACATCCACAGAGATCCATCTTTTTTCTTTATAAATAAGATATGAGCCTTGGTTGGAGATTTAGAATGGCATATAAAATTCTTTATCAAATTTCTATCAATATACTTATTTAATGTAGTCAATTCATTCTACAATAAGCTATAAATTGATCCGAATGATGGTTGAGCTCTTTCTTCCAGATTAATTGAATAATCATAAAGTCAATGCTCTAAAAGAGTATCTACATTTTTCTTTTCAAAAACATCTTGAGATTCTTGATATTGGCTAAAAATATGACTTGATATTTTTTCATCATTAAAAATGGATGTAGCATATATAACAAAAGATGATCTTTTTTTTTGCAATATACATGAAAGTTCTCCTACCTACTAGTAAAGGTTTGGATATATTAGACTTATATACTTTTACTTCTCTAATTCAAACTTAGATTATACTATTACAAAAGTTAAAGTTACAAGAAATCCAATCTATTTGAAGATTATATTTTTTTAGCCATAATAATCCTAAAATAATTAAATTAGAGGAAAATATTATTATATTAAATATTACTATATTTTTATGATCTTTAATTGCTACATTTAAAAGAATAGTCTTATGAATAACATTTCCAGAAGATAATAGACGACCATCTATGACTTCTACATATGTACAGGTTTAGTTTTCTTGACTAAAGGTATTTTTTGATTTTTGATAAAATCTTTGTTTATAAAATAGGCTGAGGCTCTTGAATCTAATAAGACAAAGACTTTTTAATTTTTAGGTACTAAATAAACATCTATTGTAAAATAAGATGAGAGGTCTGAGGAGAGAATATGACCTTTACTAGATGTTGTATATGATTCTAAGTGCATGATCCCTATTATAGCTAAAGAAACTCGTTTTTTGATACATTATTTTTTTTAATAATTATGTTCTTCATTTTGTAGTTGCATTGCTTCTATGAACAATGTTGAAAAGTGTGTTTAGCTTCTTCATAATATTAATACAAACCCTCTTGGTAATATTGAGTCTTTTCTTGCTCTATGAGAGATTTAAAACATATCATATCAATTTACATATATGAATATATTTAAAAAAACTTAAGAGCTACTGCCATTACTTGACTAGTTCCTCTTCAGCCAAGTCTTTGTTCCCGATGCCTTTTAAATAATCAATTGTTGCATGCAATGGCTTGAGCAATAAATTGTTCTAAAGATTCTACTTTTGGTATTATTAATAATAAATCTTTCATACTATCCTTTAATCCATATCAAAATTAATTGATAAGTGTTTTGTCATTCTAGTCCATATTGTAAGCAAGGTTTTAGAATTCAGTAGCATATGTAGTGGCTGATTGTGATCCTTTTTGTAAAGATAAGAGTTTGGTCTCTACTACTCATTTTCAATCACTTTTTCAAAATATAGTCGTAAATACTTCCAAGAATGAATTTAAATCATAAAGAAGTCATAAATTCTTTTCCATCAAAGGTGCAAACCAAGAAAGAATATTTCTAGATAGAAGTGCACCTATGAAGCTGACTTGAGTAAATCCATCTACATACTAGAAAGGGTGTAACCTTAAGTAGAGCTTAACTTGTTGTAAAAATCCTAAATTTTTTAATCTTATTCCATCAAACTTCTTGGGCATACTAATTCTTACTTCTCTTGAGCTTATAGAAGCAAGATCCTCTAAATTTGGTTGTGAGGTTGATTGACTTATTTTCTTGAACTATACAAGTTCAAGGAAATAAGATATGGTTACTTTGTTGCAATATCAAGACTACTTGTTCTTGTGATAAGTTGGACTATTGTAAGTTGGACCTTTTCTTATTTGTGAAAAAATTAATCTTGTTGCTTATCAATTACATCTATTAGAGTCTGATCTAAAGATCTACCTTATATTTCACATGTCCACTCTTGAGCCTTATAAGACAATGAATAGCTTGGAAAGAAGACAAATGCCATCTTATTCTATAGAAGTCGATAATAATCAAGAGTTTGAGATGGAAGAAGTCTTAAATTCAAGGCGACATCAAAATAGATTAGAATATTTTATTCATTGGCATAGATATGATATTAGCAAATGCACATATGAGCTAACAAAGAATCTTACAAATGCAACAAAGAAGATTGAGGCCTTTCATCGACTACATTTATTAAAACCAAGATGAAGAATTACAAAGATCCATGAAAGATGATGACAGCTCCTTGTGGAACTTATTCCTAATAGGGAGGTTATGTCATAAATATATACATTTATATCAATAGTTACTTATATGATTATGTAGAAGTAGATAAATATAGATTAATTTCATAAAGACTTCTATAGTAACTTCTTAGAAGCTTCATAGACACGGTTTGAATTTAAATATATTTGTAGAATAGAAACTTAGCTAATAAGTTAACCATATATTGATAGCTTATGGAACAAGTTAACTCCGTATAGTAGCTTATAGAATAAGCTAACTATGTGGCATATATATAGATAACTTGCATTGCAAGTTAAGACATGTGGCTAACAAAGTCAATATATTTTGAAGGTTTTATAGGACATCACTTTATAGCTCCTAATTAAGAGTATATATGGAAATAAGAGTGAAGCCTTCTTCATTCTTGTCAATGCCTTTCTAGTCTTTAGTCTTGTTTCGAGACTTTCTAATCTTGTTTTTGGCAATAGCCATTCTAATTTAATATTACATCACCTTTTGAGGGACTTTTTAGTTCTCTTCAATGGCATAAGAGTGTATTGAGGATTTTTTTTCTTTGAAATTCATGTCCTTGATAAATATTAATTGAATATTTTATATAGCCATGTGATATTTGTTTAAAATTAAAAAAATTCTTATTATCAACTTTATAAACTTTTTCAACTATTAACTAAATCAAACAACTATGGTCTTTTTTTTTATAAATTTTATTACAAATCTTCATATTTCAAGTTCATAAAATTCTATATTTATTAAAGTAGATTATTTCACAAATATGGCATATTTTATATTATACAAAATATCTATTATAAATAAAATTATTACTAAATTTTTTATTAAAAATATTTATTGCTATCTATTATCAAAAGATATTATATTTAATAAAAAAATTCAATTTGTATCAAGATTTTAGATAACATTTTTAAAATATTGAAGATGGATATAAAATTATTTTTAGCTTTTCATCCTTAAAATAATAGATAAATAAAATAAATGAATCAAATTTTAGATCAATATATTTGATATACCATCAACTATCATTATAATGATTAGATAGCTCTTTTGTTATTCATAATTTTTTTTTTTATAATAATATGGTACATTCTTCTATTGAACAATTACTTTTCTATGCTATGTATAGTTATCAATCTAATTTGATACTTTTGACTTTTTAAAACTTAATAATTTTATAATAAAAGATTTGACAAATCATTTATTAAAACTACATCTAATAATGAAGGAACAATTAAGAGAAGCTAAAGAATGACTTAAGATCAATATATATGAGTATTACAAAGAAAATCCTCAATTCTACATGGATAATAAGATATAGTTATATTCTTATTATATCAAGACCATTCATTCTTATAACAAATTGGATTATCTTAAATTATGATTTTTTTTATTTATAAATATATTAATCTAATTATATATTAATTAAATCTATTGGAGTCTATGATGATTCACCCCATGTTTCATGTGTCTTTTTTTGAGCCAGATAATACATATGCCTAAAAGAAGAAAAATTCTTCTTCTTTCTATAAAAATAGATAATATCAAGGGTTTGAAGTAAAAGAAGTCTTAGACTTGAAGGGGCGCCAAAATAGATTGAAATACCTTGTGTATTTGCATAGATATGATTTTAATGAACTCACATGGAAGTTAATTTAAAATCTTATAAATACAACAAAAAAAGTTGATATTTATCATCAACAACATCTATCAAAATTTGGTATGAAGGATATTAATCTTGAAGAAAGAAATCCTCAATACGCCCTTGTGTCACTTGAAAAGACTAAAAATTACTCAAAGATGGTAATATATTGAACTAAAATAGCTATTACTAAGTACAAGAAGACTAAAAAGTCTTGAAACAAAACTAAAGATTAAAAAGACGTTGATTAAAGTGAAGAAGACTTCACTCTTGTTTCTATATATATTGTCTAATTAGGAGCTATATAACAATATTCTATAGGATCTCGAAGATATGTTGACTTTGTTAGATACATATCTTAACTTGGAAGGCAAGTTATTTACATGTGTGCCATATAGTTAGCTTATTCCACAAACTAGTAATATGTGTGATATGTATCAAAGTTGTTGACCAAGTTTCTAGTCTATTAATTAACTAAAAATATATATAAAGCCAAAGAAGCATCTTTAAAGCTTTTCTAAAAAATATTATGAAATTAATTTATTTTTATCTACTTCTATTTAATTATAAAAGAAATTATTGGAATAAATATGTATATCAATGATATTATTTTTTTTTCTAGAAACAAATTCCATAATAAGTAGTCATCATAGATGAAAAATATCCAAGATGTAAAATATTATATTTGTGACATACTTTGATCTTTTTTTTCTTTGAAAATGGTTGGTATGCCCTTTTAGCCATTGATAGTATCTTATACAAAGGCAAAAAGACTACCTTATTATTTTATTGGTTTTGAGGCCTTCATAACTCTCTTCAAATAAAATATTTGAAATATTATCAAAAATTATTCTTATTTCTAATAAAATCACTAGACATTAAAAATCTCTTTTAAGCTTATGATATCAAACACATTGTATTTCACCATCTATTCAAGGAAGGACATGTCATTCTTAAAAATCTTTATCTAGATTACATTGTCTTAAAGGTTGTGACAATTGTAATGTTTCATTTGATAAGTCAACAAACAATAGCTCTTGAGTTGAATTTGCTAGTTTTTGGTTGTCTATCTCCTTAGCGCTACAAATACATAGGAGCTATAAATAAAGGACAAAGATAGAATGCTATCTTTCTTGGATCTTGTTTTTCTTATAGCAAACATTTGCTATTTTTTATCTTCATTTTGATAGATGTCATTAATGAAAAGCCTCAATTTTTTTATAATATTTATAAGATTTATTATTGGCCTTCATATGTATTCATTAATATCATATCTATGCCAATAAATAAGAAATTTTAATTTATTTTAGGACCCCTATTATAGTAGAGAGAATTTGCTTCAAAAAAGAGCTTGGCCTTTAAGTACCACTAATTAATCAAATAAGTTGTAAGTTTATAAAATACAAATCTTATTTGTAGCTTGTCTTCATGAAGATATTTATATCAAATATACAAATATAGAATATATAAGGATTCTTAAAATATAAGTGGATATTTTAAAACTACTTTTATTCTTATAAAGATTCTTTTGAAATTCGTATCATTCAATAACTCCTAATGAAATTATAAAATTGGTTTAAAAATTTTCTATAGATTAAATTATATCCTTGACTTGCTCTACACAAAAAATTAATTATAAATTCATAATAAAACTTTGATTATTACCTAATTTCTAAAAAGAACTAAACATATTAATTTTTAAGCATCTATGTATTATATCTACCATATCTCAAAAGTCTAATATTCAAATACTATGAAAAAAATTAATACAAATTTTTAATATAATAATCTATAATAATAAAAAAATTGAGTCAAAATTTTATTCAAAAACTCAAGATATAGTGCAAACCAAAACCTCTATGAAAAGAACTCACTTACAAATTCTAATTTTGCAGCATTGACTTTCAATAGCTCTTTTTTCTTTGTTTCAAATTAGAATTTATTGATTATTTTATATAAAATATAGTTCTTTAAGTTAGCTTTTTTATACCACCTTTTGATTTTTAAATATTTTTTTAAAATACTCTGTATATTCAAAAGAGTGATAGTATATATAGTATTTATATCCTAACTTCAAACAATTATATCTCTTTCATCTAAAATCCAAATTATATGTGTTTTATATCAAATTTTTAGTCGAAAATACAAGCTTTTTGGATCCAATCTCTAAACTTTAAATTTATTACCTTGCCTTGAATGGGCTACCCTAAAGAGGCCTCAAATCCCAATGTGGTTCCAAACAACATCTCAAAGCCTTATATACATAACCTTCAATCAATAGAAATGAAATCCTCTATCATTCTTCTTATTTATCCACATGGGATGGCCTAAGAGTCAAAATATTATACTTTTGATATCAAAGCCCTTCTAAATTCTTTACAAATAAATCCTATAATTTCTATCTTTAATTACAAAACTTAAACTAATATTTAAATAAATTATATAAATTAAATAAATAAATTATTATTATTATTATTATTATTATTATTATTATTATATCATAATTCAAATTTTTATTATATTTCATATCATTTTTATATATTATGCTACTTTTCAACATAACATCTATCCCTTCCAAACCTACACATCTTTTGGCATGTTTCAATCTAATCATCTCCATCCTCTTCATCATCTCCATCTCTTTCTATATCTCCTATTTGGTCCAAATTTAATGTTTCAAAGTTTAAAAGATTACTTGAAATAAATTTGCCATTTCTTCTCTTAAATGCTTTAATTCATTTTTTAATCACATGTATATTCAACATTATAACATTTTATTCACAAAGCTTTTAGATGGTATTGTTATGTATTACCACTAACATATATGGTCCTATCTATCTTCAAACAAAATTTCTAAGAATGCTATGTTGATACTCCAAACTACTATCAAACATTAATATTCAATCTCTAATTTTAATTGATTTAGATCTCAAATGGCGAGCTTTATCAAATCTCTCTTTTTTATTCAATTTAAAAGCCTTTAATTTCTTCAATGCAATTTCTTGATATTCAAATAATCTTTCAAGTTATTCAATCTAAAATTCTAATAATCTTTCAATAACAATAATCAATAATAATAATCAATAATAATATAATAGGTATATAACTAATAAAAATGCCATAAATGATTTTATTTGCCTTTAAAGTAAATAATAAAAGTCTTGATTACTACCTTAACTTATCTTTCTAAGTCTTAAAAAAACATTAATAATAAAAAGATGTTGTCTTTGAATCTTGATATTAGCCTCAAGATTATAAGCAATTATCAATTTCAACTTCAAATTTATCTTTAAAAAAAATCTCTAACCTTTCCTATATCTAATTTTCTTTGATTAGCCCTCATCCTTCCAATGCAACCATATCTGTTAAAAATATCCTTAAAGATGAATTTATAAATTTCTTTTGTGATTTGGATCTTTAAAGCTTTATTTTCAATGTAATTTAATAATTCTTTTCTTGCCAAAATAAGATTTTTCATGCTCCATAATTCTAATGGCATTGCAACCAAATCAATCATCTACTAAAAATATATTATAAGTGGATAAGTAGGATACATCTTATTTCTATATTTGACTTTAAACTACAATTGGTATTGAGTAAAAAAAGCTATTAATTCTTCTATATCTTTGTACAAGCTCTTCTACCAATATCACTCTTTAATCTTATGGTAGGTGGTTCAAACTTCTTTATAGCCTGTCCAAAATATATCATGAAATTCCTTGAGAATTCGGTTCTTATTTTTTGTATCATCTACCATTCTCAATGGTACTTCATCTTTTCTCTTTGGCCTCTTCTATGAGGAACTATCTCTTAAAAAATATTCATAAGACTAGTATTTGACATCTTTAAAAGCCTTATCTGACTAGCCTACTTGTCTCTTCTTCATATTTAAGTAAGTACTAATATCTCTTAACTTACCTCCATAAAGATCTTATCTAAAAATTTCATCTTTATCACTTTTTTTTATTCAATTAATAGCTAATATATAGCCATAGTCTTCATCTTTATCATTTTCACTATTTTCTTGGATCTCTATTTCTTCTTCACAAATATATTTGGCTTTAGATAGAATATCTGTGACAAAAATATTCTTATAAAAAATATAAACCAATACAAAATTGAATGATTTGATGTAAACTATCTACTTTAGTATGGCAATATTAGAAATAGAATAATTAGTAATTATATCTAATAATGATAAATAATCAATCTTCAATACTACATTGGCTCTAATTAAGTATTTTTTTATAGCTATAAGTGCTCTCAAAAGCTCCTTCTTTACTTGTGAATATGTTCTTTGTCTATTTATGAAAATTCTTACTCAAAACTTGATAGCAAATCTCTTACCTTCTACATCATCTAAACCAATAATCTATCTAATAGTAATAGGACTTTGTATCAATAATAACAAGAACTAGTCTGTCACAATCATAGTCAACTTGCCTCAAGATTAGTTGTGGCTTCAAAATCTCTTTCAAACTATCTATGGCTAATCATTACTTTTGCTTCTATTTGAATTTATTCTTTTTTTTTCAAGTAACTATATAATAAATTAGGAATCTAAATCTGATAGAAGACATAGACTTCAAAAACCTCATGACTTCAATGATGCTACCATATGCTTTTATCTTAGTAATAGTATAAACTTTCTCAAGATTAGATTTTTTGCCATCCTTCTTGCACAAGTGTTCAACTATGATAATATCATCAATTTTAAATTTAAATTTTTTAATTGATAAGATTAGATCCACTTTTTTAAGTTTCTTTAAAATCTTCTCTACATCTTTAATGTGATCCTTCACAATTTTTTTGTATCTATCAATATCTAATATCAAGTCTTTAGCCTCTTCTTTATAATCTTTAATAGGTATATCATCTACCGAATGAATAATCTTCTAAGGCACAAAATTCCTTAAGATTTGATTCATGATATTTTTTATATGAGCTATTAAGTTCATAGCATCTTGAAGCAAACTAAAAATTTTTATAAGTCTAATTGAAGTCTTTATAGTTATAAGATCTCTACTTTTTGATGCAAGCTAAAAATGATTATAATTAAAATAAAGATTTTTAATAGAATAGTTAGCTATCAAGGACATGAACTCCAAAGAAAGATAATCTTACTACACTCTTGAGTCACTCAAAAATACTTAGAAATCACTCAAAGGTGATAATATATTGAACTAGAATGGCTATTGCCAAAGACTAGAAAACATGACGACTCTTGAAACTAGACTGAAAATAAGAAAAGAGTCGACAAGAGTGAAGAAGGCTTCACTCTTGTCTCTATATATACTATATAACTAGGGGCTATGTGGCGATGTTCTATAGGACCTCCAATATGTGTTGACTTTGTAGGACACTTGCCTTGACTTATAAGGCAAGTTTTTCTATGTGTGGGCGACATAATTAGCTTGATCTTCAAGCTAACAATATGTGTGGCATATGGCCAACTTGTTGATCACATTTCTAATCCAAAAAATCAATTAAAGACACCTATGAAGTCAAAGCAACATCTATGAAGCTTCTAGAAAGCTTCCATACTAAATATTATAAAATTATCTTACTTTTATCTACTTTTACTTACTTCTATTTATTTATATATGTAATTACTAGCTTACATAAGTATGTCCATGAAAATAGCATGTCTTAGAAAAGCCTCAATAACTTTATCTATAATCAATCTCAATTCCTTATTTTTTATTGTCACTTTATTGATTGACTACATATCTTAGATGGACCTCAATGCTCATGACTTCCTTAGCACTGTAAACCATTGATTGAAGTATGGAACCATAGATTCTTTAAATATTTTTATTTGCATCTTTTTCTTTCATAGACTTACTAACTTAAGTACCAAGGCTTTTGGCATATGAATTAGCTTTAAATTCCAAGGTACATGTGAAATAGTGAAAATAATTATTGGTGCAACAACCTTTGAATTAATACATCTAATATCTTCAAGTGAAGAGACAAAAGTCTTACCATACTTGAAAATCATTTTTTAGAATTTTTTCTTCTCAAGATCTTTTAAGAAATTATTCTTTCTAATATTTAACTAAGCCAATATCTCTTTTATGAAATTTTATCTAATACTTCTTATTTTTTATAATTTAGGCTTTTTTTAGCACTCTTGATATAATCTTTGGAATTTGGTGGCAATAGTGTTGTCACTAGTTTTACCTTTTTTGCTACAGTCTTATACTTGGTATTTACTAGTATCTCAATCTCTAAGCCATAACTTCTAACCAACCTTATATCAGTAGATATCTTCAATATTTCTTCATATTTCCACCATCATATCAATAGATGCAATGTCTTTCCTTTTAAAAGTCTCTAAAACTTATAAAACATCATTTTAAAATCTTTTTTCTTTAATAATTCTAAAAATAAATTCATCAATAAAAATTACATCAATTCTTTTTTATTTATTTTTATCTTCTTAATTGATCTTTTATATATATAATCAAAATCTTTAATCCTTTAAAAATTCAAAAATCTATTCTTTATCAAATTCCAAGCTTAATAACTACTCCTTTATATATTAAGGTATATAATAGTAGATGATTTTTTTGCATCCGTGGCACCTCATGCTCTATGTGTACAATCTAAAAATCCAAAAAACCATTATGCTTATGATCCATAGAAGTTTTTATAAGTTGATCTCTATACCTCTCATGATTTGGCCTTACTATAAAAAACTAGACTAACCTCTTCTCATCATGGCTACAAATTCTATCATGGTTTGAATCATCATTAAATACCTTATTTTCCATCTATATTTTAATTATATATGGTTTCCTCAAAATAATTAGATAAATTCCTTGATTTTACACAAAGAAATTTTGATCTATCTCCACATTGTCAATTTTGATGCTAACTGCTAGACATACTCCATAAAAGCTATTTCTTTTATTGTTGGTAACTCTTGACATCCATCCATAGTTGGTTTCAATTAGCAACTTGTCCTTCTTATAAATCTTCTTAGATAAGATGTTGAACTCAAAGCTATAATCTACTAATACTAAGATTGATTCTTCAAGACTTGTAATATTTTTACATATCTTTGTAGAAGTTCTTGTCTAGAATACATTATTATAAGCTATCAAAGCTTCACCATTACTCCTTTGTAGCTCATTAGACTTTTATTGAGATATTTTGGCCTCCATTGTAACTATTTTTTTTCAATTCTTACAAGTATTTGCTTCTACTTTAATGTTGGCTACCTCATCACATAAAAACATTTGCAGCACTATATCTTCTATCTCATCATATAAAACTTCCTCCATAACATCAACTTTTGTATTTAAAATCTTATCATAAATGACTTCATATTTTTTTTAGTTAATACTATCTCCATCATTATATATCAAGGAAAATACTTGTTAAATTTTATCTTCTTTTTCTTTAATCATCAACATGTCCAATGCTCTTGCTATTACTATTTCAATTGTTATTTGTCTCTTTCTCTTGATAATATAAATAATTAACTTATAAACATCTTTCTTGACAATATTTAGAGATTTTTTTTAAGGTAAATTCATTTTTGGCATCCAAAATCCTCTCATCTAAGATGCCCTTTATATCAATTGAGGTTTTAATATTAGATTAAAGTTTATAGGCTGGTGCATTATCTTTTTTCTTAGTGATATATTTCTTCTCTTTGTCCATACTGTTATTCATTCTTTTCTCCTACTTTTTTTTTAGGAATAAAACATTACATCTTCAATGTAAAGAAAAAGGTCTTTTCTATTACTTTTGTCTTATATTGCTTGATATACCTTCTTTTAAAGTAATATTTCTCCCTCTTGGAAATTTTTTTCTTATTTGTTGGCTCTCCTACCTCCTCTTCTTCACCAATTTTGGCCTTTTTAATCTCTATTGATGCATTATAGAGTTCCTTCACTCCATATTCACATACCAAATAGGTCTTGATGGTGGTTGCTTCAATTGAATTATTCCATCTTATCAATCCTCTTAGATTTTGTGCTCTCTTTATCGTTACTTTTTTAGATACATGTGTAAAAGTTTTTACTTTCATGTACTTAGTTTCAATGGTATAAGTCTCTATCTTCTTATCACATGAGGAGATTTTCTTCTCTAATCTAATTTCTATCAATTTCTTCATACTTTTTCTTCCAAAATTAGTTTCTAGAAGTTCATCCATTGTACCATCTGTAATTTTTCCTTCTTTAAAGATAATAATATCATTCTTCATGGCATTTTCATATAATCCAAAATCATTGAATTTAAAATTTGAATCATTATATTAAATGAACTTTACCACAAATCTCTTTGATCCTTCAACAAGTCGTAAAGTATTTGATCTTGTGTTTTTTTTTTAAAGCACTCATTTCAATTGTCAATTCTCTCATGCTATTTATTTACTTCTCTAAGATTTCTTCATCCATAGTCTGATTCTTAAAGAGCTTGATGGAATAGAAGTGAGAAAAGTTATTGCTAGAGTCTTTATAGCTATTATTGATGTTATTTCTATCCTCATTCCAAATCTTTTAGTTTTTATAAGCTATTGATTAGCAATAAGGATCATTGCCTCTTCTAACTTCCTCTAATTCGTAATAAAACTAGCTTTTAATAGTCCAACTTGAAGAATGAGAAGTAATCTATCCTCTAATAATTCATTTATAGCTTGCAAAAATAACTCTAATTTCTTTATTTTTAGAAGATGCTTTTCAAATAATGAGGATTAATCAAATTTCTTTTCAAATTTCCTCAATAGTTTATTTGGTCTCATATATTTACTTAGTTGTTGCACCATCTAATTAAAAAAAAATCTTTTAGTCATCCTTTTAATGTCTTCATCAAAGTATTTATTTCTTAATCTCTTCTCAAATCTATCCTATGTATTTCCATCAATGCTTCTATGAAGCTATTTCATCCTTTTCTTGATTTTTAATACAATTGCTACATCAATTGTCTCAATTATCATGTCTTTTAAAACTTAATAGATTTTTATTTCACAGATATAAACCTTTAAAAATCTAAAAATATTCTTTTCATCAAACCTCCCTACTTTGTTAATAATATCCTTCAATGCTTTTGTGGCCCCTTACAAAGTCGCATTGACAACTTATTGACCTATGAATATTTGCATGGTCTTTAAAAATTCTTTTGCAAGATATTAATCTTTTTCATTTTTTAAGCCTCCTATCTTTGCATCCTCTATCTTAACTTATTGAAAAATTAGTACCTTAAGGCTTTCTTAGTAGAAGCACCAATAATATTGTAGTAGAGAAAATTTGCTTCAAGAAAGTATAGGGCTTTGGCTACCACTAATCACTCAAATAAATTACAAATTTATAAAATAAAAATTTTATTTGTAGCTTGTTTTCATGAAGACATTTATATCAAATATTCAACTCTACAATGTATAAGAGTTCTTAAGATGTAACTAAATATTCTAAAATCACTTCTATTCTTATAGAGATTGTTTTTAAATTATATCACTTAATAATTCCTAATCTAATTGTTTAATTAGACTCAAATTTTTCTATAGATTAAATTTTATTATTGAATATCTTCACAAAAAAAATAAATTATAAATTCATTACAAATCTTTAAATACTACATAATTTTTAAGCATCCATGCACTATATCTACCATATTTCAAAAATCCAATAACTAAATACTATGAAATTTTTATATACAACTTTTTAACATAGTTAATTATAATTATGGAAATTTTGAGCTAAAATTTTTGCTCAAAAACTCAAGATATGGTCCAAACCAAAACCTCCATGAAAAGAATTCTATTATAAAATCTAATTTTGAAGCACTAACTTCCAACATCTCTTTCTTTTGCTCTAAATCAAAATTTATCAATTTCTTTGCATAACATGTAGCTCCTTAAGTCAGATTTTTTATATTATCTTTTGATTATTAAATACCTTTCTAAATTCTTTGTATGCTTGAAAGAATGACAATATTTTTAATATTTACATCCTAACTTCAAACAACCATATCTCTCTCTTCTAAAATCCAAATAACATATTTTTTATATCAAATTTTTAATCCAAAATATAAGCTTTTTAGATCCAATTTCTAAACTTTGAATCCACTGCCTTGCCTTAAATGGGCTATCCTAAAGTAGCCTCAAATACTAATGTGGTCTGAAACAACAACTCAAAGTTCATTGTGCATAACTTTCAATCAATGGAAATGAAGCCCTCTATTACTCATCTTATCTACCTACATGAAATGGCCTAAGAGTCAAAATACTTTTGACACCAAAGCCTTTTTAAATTCCTTATTAATAATTTTAAAATTTATTTATAAAATTTAAATTATAAATATAAATAAATTTAATAATTATTTTATTTTATTTTATTCTATTATTATTATTATTATTATTATTATTATTATTATTTATCAAAATCTAAAATCTTATAATATTTTATATTATTTTTACATATTATACTAGTTTTTAATACAACACTACCTTGAATTTGAAACTTCTTTTACCTCAAACTCTTAATTATTATCTACTTCTATAGGAAGATGTAACATTTATCTTTTTTCGAAGATATTTATTGTCTTATATGGCTTAAGAAGATATATGTGGAATATGGGATGGATCTTCATAGATTTCGGTAAATGTAATCAATAAGCAATAGTATTAATTTATTCACAAATAAAAAAAGATCCAAACCTATAATAGTCCAACTTGTTACAACAATGAATAGTCTTGATATTGTGATGAAATAACTATATCTTATTATCTACATTGAATTATGGTTGTTTTTTTTGATAGGCATCCGCATTGATTTTTTATTATTCATAAACTTCCTTTAACTACACCTTCATTATTGCATGTAGCTCTGACAAATGATTTATCAAATCTTTTGCTGTAAAATTATTAACTTTTAAAAAGTCAAAAGTATCAAGTTGGGGATGATTATTATAATTGAATAAATATATATATATATATATATATATATATATATATATATATCAAATTATTGTATGTAAACTCTGCCAATAGAAAAAGAGTTATCCAATCATCTTAATGATAATTAATGGTATACTTCAACTGTTAATTTAGAATTTGATTCATTTCTTTTGATTATCCATCAATTTGAAGATAAAAAGTTGAAGAGAGTTTTATATCTACCTTTGAAATCTTAAAAATAATTTTTTAAAAACTTGATACAAATTGAGTCTCTCTATTTAAAATAATATTATTAACTAAGTCATTATAACAATAAATATTGTGAAGAAAAAGATTAGCTATTTCTTTACTTATGATATATTTTATATATGGTACAAAATATATTATCTTAATAAAATGATCTATTATCACAAATATAGAATCATACAAACTTGACATCGAAAGTTCCATGAGGCTACCTATAGAAATAGAAGACCATGGTTGTTTCAAAATAGATAATGGATGAAGAAGTCTATAAGGTCAATGATAAGGATTTTTGAATCTTGAACAAATATCACATGATTTTATAAATTTTTTGAATGCCTTCTATATTTGAAGCTACTAAAAATCTCTAAATATTAGTTCCAAAGTCTTATTGAATCCAAAGTATTTGGCTACTAAAAAGTCATAACAAGCTTAAATAACACGTAATCATGCTTTGCCTTCTGAAATATATAATTGTCTCTTAAAATAAAATAGATTATTTTTGAATTTAAATTTTAAAAAATCATAATATTTAGAAGAATTATTCTTAATATCATAAATAAAAAAATCAAAGGATATACTCAATTAAACTTACTTGTAAAAAATTAAATCAATAATCAATATTGATTTTAATTCTCATAGGTGAAAATGCTCCAGATTTAAGAAAATTATTCTTTGTTGATTAAAAGATGCATCTCCTTCTTTTAGTGTAAGATAAAAATATCTAAAAAGGGTATCTAATAAATCTTGTTATTTTTTGAGTGGATAAGTGATCTTGAAATCAAATCTTGATAAAGATATGCTCTATTGACCTTGGCAATGATTCAAAATACATGCTAATATGAAGTACTTGAAGTTCTTATGATATATATACATAGTAAGAAGATTTGAGGGGCCTTCCAAATAATGGTGTCATTCTTGAAATAAATCTATGATTATAAAAAGCTCTTTGTCATGGATTTTATAGTTAATCTTAGTTGCTAAAAGTTTCTTGGGATAAAAAGCTATCAAGTTGAGCTTTTCATTTGCTCCCATTTGTGACAAAATAATATCCATAACAAAGTTTGATTCATTTATTTATGAAATAGGATTAATCTATCTTAAGAATTTAAGACTATTCTAATCTATAACAATATAAAACCTCATTACAAGATAGAAAAAAATGGACCAAAACAAAATTGAACAAAATTAAATAGAATAGGATACGAATGATAAAATTTTATAAATAAAAATAAAACAAAATAAAACTAAACAGATAGATATAAAACCAAACTTTATTAAGAAAGAAGGTCTAAAGTCATATCTGATCAAATGCCCTAAAAGGTCTTGGCCAGTCTTATTTATACTTTGTTCTACTACTCTAGACTTTTTAGAATGTTCTTAGATCATAGATTTCACTTAGCTAATTGCCTTAAATTTCTTCTAAAAGGTTCTATAGTAGGCCCTACCCAGATAACCACCTTAAAACTTTTTTAGAAAGTTTCATAGTGGACTCCACTTAGATAATTATCCTAAGCTCTTTCTAAAATATTCCATGATATATCCTATCTAATCTACTAATCTAATCCTAATTTTAGAAATTTCTATAACTTTTCAAACATAGTTTTAATTATCTATCTCTATGTATTAATAATATAACTATCTTTTCTATACCTTGTTACAATTAATTCTCTTTACTAATATGAAACATCCTTATTTTGCTTCCGATGGTATTTCCAAATTATTCCTTTGCAATATATGAGGTTTTGTGCATGTTTTCATATTCCATCATGGATGGAATAACCCTTTCAAAGAACTTTGTACTAAAGTTGTGGACATCCACTACTACAATGAAGGTAGCAATGGTCTAAAATAATTTCCACTTTGAGCTATAAATCCTCCCTACTTTGCTTTAAGAAAAAAAATAACTTCAAACAAGTTTGGAATATAATAGAGATTAATTGTGAGATTACTTTAATGATTAGTTAGTTAATCAATCAATTTATAATTATCTAGATAATACCTTCTAAGCAATGGTTACTATTTTATTTAGAATAAGTGATAAAAAAAAAGAAAAAAAGAAGAAGAATTAGAAAGTACTTGTAAATGGAAGTAGTCGGATGAAAAAAAAAATGGATAGAATAAATAGTTGGATGAAAATAGGCACTACTAAATGGAAACAATGCTATTGGATGAAAATAAGTACAGTTAGATGGAAGTAGTATTTTTGATAAAAATAGCATAGTTGAATGAAAATAAGCTCAATTGAGATAGAAACAACATAGTCAGATGAAAATAGCATTGTTTGATGAAAATGCATGGTTGAATGAAAATAAGCATAACTAGATGAAAATAGCACAAGAATAGAGCAGCAGTAGCTACTACCAGGGCAGAGCAATAGCAACAAAAAAAAAAACCTCCCAGCTTCAAATCCTCATAACTTTTTCATTTGAATTCCAAATCTGATGATTCTTTCATCGAACTTTACTAATTCTCTCTCTCTTGTATACAATAGACATGTCTAAAAAAGAAAATAATCCCACTAAAATTGAGCTCTAAGAGGACCAATAAGGGTATAGAACAACCAACTTATAACATAAGTTTATAACAAATAAAAATATTATAACTCTTTAGTGCCTCAATAGGCCATCTTTATCAAGGGCTCAAACCAAAGGTGAGAGAGAGAGAGAGAACAAGGCTATGAAAGGGCCTTACATACCCAAGCCCTCAAGCCATTTATAGGCAATTACCACTACTAATAACTTACAAGTAAAAACTAATTTAAGAACCTTCCTACTAGCTAATCCATACAAGTATTAAAACTTGTCATTAAGAAGTCAATCAATTCATCCCATGATCTCCAAACAATGCCTTTTATGGAAAGGACCAATAGTTGGCATCCATTTGCCATAGATGATAAAAAATCACCATGGATTTCAATCAATGCATAGGTTTTTAATCCCTAATAATTTAATTAACTAAAATATATATAAAATATTTTATTAACTTACACATATTAATTTTTAGAAGAAATTATCTAGAAAATGACTTGATTTATTATTGTGGGAATAATGGTTGAAAAGTAGAATAGCTCTCCATCTTCTTCCATCACCATCACTTGTGGCTTCAAGAACAAAGTAATTCTCTATCTTCTCCCTTCACCATCTTTTGCGGCTTCAAGAGTGGAATAACTTTCTATCATTTTCTACTATATCCTGACTATAATTAATTTTATTTTTCCTAAAAATCTCTAATTCTTCACAATTAATAAATAAATGACATTATATCTTGTCAAAATATCAAAAATTAAGTAAATAAAATTTTGGTGTATTATTTTGGGCTCACATCCACTTCATATTCTTATTAGTTATCAACTATAATTGGTAGTGGTTGTCATTAGTGTCGATCCAGAAAGTACTTTGACTAGGTATGAAATTTTCTTAATTGTAAAATATAAAAGACTAGATAGACCCAAATATGTCGCAAAAGCTCAAGGTGATATACAACATCAAAAATCACTACAGAAATGCAAAAAGGTCTAAGCTACCGAGGTATTAATTTATAGAGTTGGATTGATGTAGCAAGTACCAAGTTGGTATTGGACAGTAACACTAAATCACTCTCTCAAAAGGTCTTATATTATCGATGGTTATATGCATATTGCTTTTCTTGATTTTGTACAATCAAGTGGCACTGACATACTTCTTGTAAGGTTGTTATAAGTCATTGTATAAATTCTTCTATTGTTGAGTTCGTGGTATTGATGGAATAATCAAAAGTTGCTGGCATGATTGAATGTTAACTGATGTTAAGAAAAAATGGTAAATAATTAGTACTTGCTTGAATACTATCATTCTAAGTAAACTCTAATTGCATTAAGTATTCATCCCAATCATTATAATAAACCACCATAAATGTACGCAACATATCTTTCAAGGTTTGATTTATACACTCTATTTATTCATCTATTTGGAATTGGAAGGTTGTAAACATGGCAAGTCATGTACTTAGTAGCTTGAACAAAGCTTGTCAAAAACTTCTCATGAAGCATGGATCTTGATTTGAAACAATGACACAAGGTTATCCATAGAGATGAAAGTCAATATCAAAGAAGACTTGTGTAAGTGCTAAGACATCAATATTCAAATATACCATAGCGAAAAAAAGATACTTAGAGAGTTGATCTACAAAAACAGCAACAACAATATGATCATGAGATATCTATAGCAAATACATAATGAGATTATGATTATCATTTTACTTATTCTATAATTCCTTCCAGAATAAACCTGTATAGGGGAATTCGAACACAAGGAAAGACTAAGCGTATGACTTTCACTTGTTAGCGTCACACAATTAACTATATTCCAAACTACTAAAATACTAAGAAACACTACAATACTTCTTTCGAGTAATAATACTCGTTCATCAACTGATAACTACAATGTGCAACCTTGGACTCTCAAAAGACCGCTCAAATCTCAATAAATTCTATCCAATACTAGGAATAACAAACTTCACTCCAACCACTCTGAATTCATACAATTCCTATAATCATAGACTTCCTCTGTCAAAACACACATACACAACTCTCAATAAACAACAATCATAATCTTCCATCCATGATCAATCTTCCAATAACTTTTCATATAATTCAATCACTAAGTACTCTACTTACATAATCAATAATTCATAAATCAATCTCTGATTTATTCCACAAACTCACTTCTTAGTATTCAAAAACTATCCATTACTCTTCAACAACTAAGAAAACAAAAGAAACAAAGAGGAAACACCAAGCTTAACCTCGACAAACTTCTACAACTCCTATATAATTGCTACTAATTTCTAGATTCTAACCGTAATCCTATAATAACTGCTTTTAATAACTGAATCAATCATTTGTCCTCCTAAACTGACTTTTTTATGGACTATTAATCTATTCTATTAATATCTTATAAAAACAAACTTATATCTATTCTACATAGCCCCACTCCTATCTGTGCAGCATCTTTGCAAACATACAATTGATTCCTATCTAAAAACTACTTAACAAAACTCTACAAAATTACTAATTCCTCTGGCCCACATAATTAATCATTTACTGCATTATCGAATGTAGGTTCCACTGATTCTAGTTCTAAATTCAAATTTTCCTCCTCCTCTAAGCCGTCTATCAACTCCTTCCTCAATTGGCTTGATAGATCTTCATTATATTCATCCAATTCATGGACTTGAGCCTCCCATTTCAAGATCTGGGCATCACGGAGTTCCAATTGATGCTTCTACTGACTCATCAATTCTGAAATATCTTCAATTGATACTTATGATTGACTTCTCACTGTTAACTATTTCATCAATTTTGTAACCTCAGCTTGTAAAACTTTGATTTCAGACCTCAACTTCTCCGTTTCGCATCAAGATTGGTCACTCAATTCTTTTTTTTTTTCGTCAATAACTCTGCCATGTCTTCTTCCACCTGCAACTGGCATTTGAGTTTCTCCCATTCCAAATCCTATGTCTTGTGATTCTGGATCAATTTGTCTTGTTGTCCTTCCACAATCCATAAGATGTGTTCTTTTTCTTTCGTCCAAGATTCATATTGGTGAATCCATTTCCACTCCAATATTAGCTTGGATTCTCCAATTTTGTTTATCATCTATTTTTTCTCTTCAATTCCTTGGTTTTGCTCTGATATTACCTTCTTACTGTCCTCTAAATCTCATTTGTTATTGCCCTCTACATCCAATGCTCACACCAAATAATGTATTTATGAAATGTGCTTCAATAAAGCATTCTTAAGAGGTATTCCTTCAGGCAATTGACCTTGTGGAAATGCCAACTTATTAATATCCATCAAAATTGGGGTTTCATTCTCCTCCTCTACTGCTAAACAAATTAGAACCCGTTTTGATTCAATAACTGGAACGATCCCTTGTACCACTGTACGACTTGATTCTCCAATTTTGTATATTACATCCATTGTATTGACATTCTATACCAACGAATTTCATTCTCTCTGCGAAGGTACTAGCACTGGTATAAGACTTTTCTCTACTCATGTTGTTTGACGCAATGTGTGCATGATCATAACATACACATAATTGAAACAAAGCAAATAAGTAAATTTTTTCAATTTCCACTTGGCTCCTATCTCTGCATATATACGAGTGGCTATATATGCTACCTAGTTGAACACCATCCCTTCCAGCATCCCTACCGCTACATATAATAACCATTTGGACATATATGTGGAGTGTCGGTACAATCCTAACTGCCTCACCACAAAACGGAACCATTCCACGAGTTCTGGTGAAATTACCTCAACAGTCTGCCAACCTTGGCTCCTCTCAAAGGCTGACATATCTCCCTTGAAATATCTTCCTGGACTGAAGTCGCTTGAGTCATCAGCTCCTATTGCAATTTCTTCAATGGGAAGACACGGCACCTTTTTCAAGATTGTTCTATTAATCTCGATAATTTACCCTTGTACCATACTCAATCCATCCTCCGAGTTGTAGTTTGCGATATATTCCTCCACTAATGACACATTAATTCATGGTAAGCGATTTGACAGGTACAAAAATTGAAACAACTATGCATTCTCAAAGTCTTTTATTCTTTTTGGTGTCCAGTAGATATCCAACTTCATCGACTCTATATTGATAACGATTACCACAGAAGGTGGTTTTGATGCACGTCTAGCTGTCACATTTCGGCCATTATCCTCTTTATTTGTAGCTCGCTTTGTACTTTAAATTGCCATGATGCTCCCTCTGTTAAACTCTTAATAGGAACTACTACGCTCGAAAACACAAGAAATAGAAATCTCAGAAAACAACTAAGAATGACAACACAGAATGACTTTTATTTGGTGCCACACTCCTATTCTCTTACTACTGGTGATCATGACAACATGTTATCCATACTGTCCATTTCTCACTTCCATTCCATCTGACACATTAATAATTACTAACTATCTTTCCAGCCGCCTCTACACCCTAACGTACTTATACCATACTTAGGTCTACCTTGTCTCCATTTGAAGTCACCTCTCCAAAAAATAAAAACCCGTCCTAGGTTTTATATATTATATAATCAAAATCGGTTCCCGTTAATGCAGGTACTGAAGCGATGGCCCATAAAATCCTCCAATTGAACCGATCCATTAGAAAAACCTTCAATCACCCGATATAGCCCATGCCAATGAACTTGAAATTTTTTCAAAAAATGATTAAATCGACTATCATATAGTAATACCAAATCATTGGGTATAAAAATCTTTGGACACAGTTTACTATTATAGTAACTTTTCCTCCATTTTTGAATTGCTTCCATGTGAAAAAGAATTGTAGCCCATATTTCATCCAATTCTTCTAATTTTGCAAACTGAGAATGTAAGGACTCTTTGTCACTGAGTCGTTCATCTAAGGCAATCCGTAAACTTTGAACCTCCAACTCAATGGATAAAATTGCCTCTTGATGATAAATTAGTTAAAACGGAGTAGAGTTGGTAGTTACTTTATATGTGGTGCGATATGCCCACAAAGCCGCAAAAGAGTTTGGTCTCTCAATCGATACCCACCCCCAAAATTGTCTTAGTCAAGACCTTGCACAAAATTTTGTTGGTCTTTTCCATTTGCCCATTAACACGAGGATGATATGGAGTGGTTTTTTGATGCTTAATCTCATATGTGTTTGTCAAGGTACCTATGGTAGCATTTAGGAAATGGATGCCGCGATTACTAACCAATTTCTTCAGACATCCAAATCGAGTTATAATATTCTCATATATAAAAGTAGCCACCGTACTGATATTATCATGGTGGGTAGCAATAGCCTATGCCCATTTTATTACATAGTCTGTGGCAACTAAAATATATCGCTTTTGGCTAGGTTTTGACACTCGTGCGATGGGACCGACAAAATTAATATCCTATTTTTCGAACCGTACCTGTGCCAAGATTGGAACTAATGGCATGGCAGAAGTGTCCATGGGTCGACCAATTCATTGATAGGGATCACAATGATGAAAAAATTGGTGCACATCAGAAAACATTGTGGGCCACCAATATCCGACCATTAAAGCCTTGCGAGCAGTACTATCTCCCACAAAATGACCACCACAAGTATCCAAATGGCAACCTTCAAGGATCAACTATACTTCACTTGGAAAGATACAGTGACGTAAAATGCCATCTTTGCCTTATTTATACAAAGTATCACAAATCATTGTGTATGGGGCATTCTTCAAAATGAGTCGCTTCTTAAGCTTCTCAGTGAAAGTCGATAGAAAGGTGTGGAAGGTCAGAAACTGAATGATTTCATTATACTCAAGGAAAATCACATCCACCATAAATAATTTGGCATCGAAAAGAGCATCCGAGACAAGCTCGTTGCCAAGAATATTAAACAATCAGGATAAATGATCAGCATGGGCATGTTTCTTCCCAAGTCATACGACAATCGTAAAATTGAATTCTTGTAAGAGTAAGATCCATTGGATAATGCGCCCACTCAATTGAAGCTTATTAATCATATATTTGAGAGTATCATGGTCCACATAAAAAAACAAATGGATACCTAAGCAAATAGTACCAAAATTTCTGAACCGAGTATATCATACCCAATGCTTCTCGTTCAGTAGTAGTATAATTACGTTCGGTGGCTACCAATTGCCGACTGGCATAATAGATAGGATGATCCAAACCCTTTTGATTTTTCTGACTTAACACCAATCCAATAGCCGTATTGGATGCATCAACGTACACATGAAAGGCCTCCGTCCAACAAGGAGCCACCAATATTGGTACAAAGATCAATTTTGATTTCAACGCTTCAAAGGCCACAGTACACTCCATGGTCCAGATAGGACTAGTTCCATCTGACAGAGGTTTCTTCAATAAGTTTGTTAAAGGTTGCCAACTAACTGTAAACGAACAAATAAATCTTCGATAATAATTGACATGACCCACAAACCCACGAACACCGGAGACTGTCTCTTGGAGGGGTAAGTTCATTATATGTTGCATTTTTTTAGGATCCGTAGCAATACTACAGTTGGAGATGATATGTTCCAATAATTTACTGGACAGAATACCAAATTGACACTTCTCCAAGTTCAATGATATTCTAAACTTAATGCATCAAGCCAAACAATTGCCCAGATACGTAAGATGATCCTGTTTTGTACTGAATGTACAAAAGTCATCTAAAAAGATCTCCATAAATATTCGGAGATAGTCTTGGAAGGCTTGAGTCATCACTCTCTGAAACGTGGATGGGACATTACATAATCCAAAAGGCATCACCCAATAAGCAAATGTGCCTCAATCCATAGTAAAGGTCGTCTTAAGCTCGTCTTCCGTTGCAATTTGAACTTGATTATATCCAGAAAATCCATCGAGGAAAAAATAAGATTTGTGATTGGCTACGACATCTAATATACTATCTGTGAAAGGCAACGGAAAGTAATCCTTCTTGGTGGCCGCATTAAGTTTTCGGAAATTTTGGCAAATGCAAATTTTTCCATTCTTTTTCAGCACCATGACAATTGGAGAAACTCACTCGCTATTCAGTACCGAGTAAATAAAACCAACCGCAAGAAGCTTATTCAATTCCTCGTTCACGATGATGGAATATTTAGGATTAAGGCAATGTTGCCTTTGTCGTACCAGTTTAGCGTTCTCCTCTAAAATGATACGATGCTCACAGACGTCAACGGGAATATCCTTTAAATCAACATAAGTTCAAGCAAAAATGGACTTATGATGTAAAAAAAATTCTATCTAACAGGTCAAGTCTTGGTCCTTAATACCTTCATAGACCTTAATTGTCCATGGCTCTTATGTAGTCGTCAAGTTAATAATTTGACTTAAAGATGCAATGGTGATGTTCTGTTTCAATTCCCAAGCTAGTTGAAAATCGGTTGGTAAGTCCGAGATGTGCAAAGTACTGAATCTTGTATCCAGAGCACTAACATGGTGCACATCATACTTGATCATTAAATCAATATTAACATACTCAAAGTTTTCTGAATCCATCGGATATATCAAGTACTCTCCTGGACTTCCACATTGGTACACCATTCCAAGGTGTTGCACTGCCTCCACGGATGCCTCCGTAATCGATGCGACTATGTTATCATCAGAGCTAAGCTCATCATCTGACGTCAATTCAAATGCTGGCAATTGAGACTTTTCGTTGTCGTATTACGTGCTTTCCTGCTCAAGAACGCGCTGGGCATCTGGCTGTAGAAGGTAGTATGGAGATTCATCAATAGTCAAGCAGTCTATCAGTTTTTGACTGCTGGAATATACACACCTGCAAGAATACACCGTAAATCTATACGGATGTCCTTCGATTGCTTGTCGAAGTCCTTTTTTGCCCCAGCCGGTAGGTCTCTAGATGTTACAGAGAACCCCGAACAACCCAAACTGTTAATCTTCAATACCGCTTTGTACTTACGATCTTGTATCCACTGACTGTCTTGTTAGATTAACCCAATAAATTTCATTCACTCTGCATATTCAATCCTATAGACAACCTTTTAGTTCTTCAATCATAGACGTAACTCGATTTCATAAAATAGTCAAGAACAATCAAACCCACTTCATTAAAATCTCGATTCACCATTACAACATTAACTTCAGCAACGATTGCCTCAGTCTTCCCAAAATCCTATGAAGAAGAAAAACCCAATTCTCTGTCTTTTCTTCCCCGATCCGAAGTATGAAGCTCCTCTCCAATTCCCTTAATCTCCAAAAACCTCCAATGAAAACCGAACTAGTAACCTTGAAAAAAACTTGAAGCTAGCTCTTTGATCCAAAAAAAAAAAAACCCTCCAAAAACTTATTCCCCCCCTAACCTTATCCTCTGAATTTCTTTAATCTTCCATCTTGGATCCGGAATTGGCTCCCGCCGTCAGAGCTTAGATCCAAAATTGGCTCTCGCCATCAAAGCTTTTTCCTCCGTTTTTACCTTTAAGAGATCCATTTACCGAAAACAATGTTTCCGGAAACAGAGAATAGGACAGCCTGAAACAGAATCGAACCCCATAATCAGGACCACATTGAGTCGCTCGACCAATTCAGGTCTCATATTGGATAAGAGTCTAGTAGTAAGACACGGATTTTTCCATAATCAGACTGCATTGGGTTGTCCGACCAATACAGGTCTCATATTGGATAAGAGGACCTGGAGTAAGACCTGGATTTTCCCGTAATTAGACTGCATTGGCTCGCCCAACCAATACAGGTCTCATATTGGGTAAGAGGACCTGGATTGGATTCTCGAAATCAGATCCAATTGGCTCTTCAAACCAGGCTCACCCGTCGCATGAATTGGTCCTTTTCCTTCCTGCTGACTCCCATTATTGGAATCGAATGGAGCATTTCAGTATGCCCTGACTGACTGTAACGGTGTGACTGAACCTGGCCACTCAGTATTTGTACAGGAGTTGGTCGATGCTCCCAATATTCGAGGTAACTGAATATTAATAAAATTCCCCTTTCTATTTATTTTCACTGTATACTCGTGTTACAACACGACATCCACCCCCTCTGAACCTGTGCATCCTCCGGTATGCACCAATTTACCCAATTGCTGTTTGATTCAGAATATATCCTCTACGTCTTTGTCCAGTTCGTCTTCGTCACCTTCATTATCCAAATTACTTTCATCTTCTTGCTGCGGAATCTCTATACCTTCATTAAGGTCTTCCATATTCATCTCTGCATGTCTTCGTTTAAATATTTTTACTCGCTTCCCTACAATTGGTATTTTCAATTTTGTACCATCTAACTCCCGTAATGAGTAAGTCGCATTATCATGAACAGTTGTTACCACATATGGTCCAAACCAACGTTTTGAGAATTTCCGCAAAGTACTATGTTGATTATCCAAACTATTGTCATAAACAAGTACCCAGTCACCTTTCTCGATTGCTTTTGGTTTCAATCAATGTTGCTTATCGAATCGCACCTTATTTTGTAACCTTGCTCTTTTTAACCTTCCCAATGCTATCTGGACATCTTCCGTTCTTTGCTCCAATTGTCGAATTCTAATAGCCAGAAGTTCTTCTCTTGTCAATCCATCTTCCCATGGTAGCATACTCCAAGTAAGTACCTTTTCTTCAATCGACATAATTGGTTTTTGACCTGTCATAAGTTCTACTGACATATATCCTATCACCGAGCTATGTGTTGTTCGATCAGCCCATAATGCAAATGACAAAAGCCGTGGCCACTCTTTAACTTTCCCATTACAAGCTTTAACTAATGCTTTCACAATCGGTGGGTGACCACGTTTGCTTTTTGCATTCCCTTCTGGATTATAAGCAGTAGTCAGTGATAGTTTAACTCCACATCTTTCAAAGAACTTACGAGCTTTTTGCGCATTTAATTCTCCACAATCTGCAGTGATTTTTCCCACGCATCCGTAGCGGCAAATGACATCTTCAAGCAAAAACCTACAAATCCCCTCTGTAGATTTTGTCCTCAATGCTCTTCCTTCTACTTGATTTGATAAATCTTCTCGAGCTAAAACAAACATCTCATCTGCCATAACCCAACCGGCATAATAACCAAATCAACAACCCATTTAAAATGAATAGCCAGAGGATACGTAGGATGAAGACCATCTCGATGTTGGATATTAGAATACGATTGACAGATTTCACATGACTCTACAAATGAGAGCACATCTCGATACATATTTTTCCACCAATATCGTTCCTTGAGTTTAGCAAAAGTAGCCCAGATTCCTCTATGCCCTGCCCATAAACTATCATGAAACTCCTTTAATAATTTTAGCTTTTCTTCTTTTTTGCCTATCACTCGCTGTGGCATCCCAATTCCTTTCTTCAGTCTCTTCCATAAGAATCCATCTCGAATTAAAAATCCATATGCTTTTTTTCTTATTTGTTTAAATTTTTCTGTAGACCAATTCTCCTGCTTAGTCAAGGTATTCAAGTAATGACCAATATCCAATAATTCTCCTTCATAAGACTCTTCAAGAAATAGCTTGTCTTCTCTGTTGAGATTTGATATTGAATAGAATTTCAATCCGACGTCATCAATGTCTTCAACCATTTCGTCTTCCCTCTCGTATCTTGCTCGAGATAGCATGTCTGCTACTAAATTGACTTTCCCAGTAATATGCTTAAATTCTGGATTTAGTGACTTAATATAAGCAATCCATCTCAACATTGCAATATCTGGCGTTGAACAGTTAATAATCATTCCAAGCAATGGCAAGCAATCTGTTTCAATTACTACTACTGCCTCAATCAAATAGTCCTTTTCAGCTTTCATAGCCGAAACGACTCCCCAAAGTTCTCTTTTGACTTGCGAATATGTACGCTGATGAATACTTAAAACTTTAGCCCCAAATCGAACTGCAAATCTACTCCCATTTGAATCATCTTGACCCACAGCCCATCAAATGGCAATTGGACTAGCGTCCACAGTAAGAATCACTGGTCTATTGCACTTATAATCAACCTTCCTCAATATTGGAGGTGACATCAATAATTTCTTCAATCTTTGCATTGCCTGAATATGCCTTTCTTCCTATTTAAATCGGTAATCCTTGCGTAACAATTCATATAATGGATCTGCTATGTGAACAAAATGAAGGATCCAGATTCGATAAAATACACATGCACCCAAAAACCTGCGAACCTCTATTAAAGAATCACAATCCTCTTTCATCCTTCCAATTGCATCAACTTTAGTCGAATCTGGTTTTCTTCCGTAAAATCCACATAAATGTCCAACAATCACAACTTCTCGTACTCCAAATACGGACTTCATACCCGATAATGTAAGATGAACTTCTCCAAGCCAAGTTAAAATCTTTTCACAATCTTGTATATGATCAACAACATATTTGCGACACCCCTTCGTATCTAAAGTCTCATCCTTGTCTCCTTCTCTGCACCCTTTTATAGGAACATCATCCAGAAAAGGCATAGTCTTTTCCGGAATAAAATCTCTCAATACCTTATTCATCCCATTCATCATATGCGCAACTGAGTTGGTCGCGCCTTGAAGAAGAGTACACATTCTAACCAATCCAAGCGGTGTCCTCATTGTTGTCATATCTCTACTTCCTTCGGCAAGTTGAAATTGATCATAACCTGAATACAAATCACCCATTGAATAGATCGCCCTTCCAGCAAATGCCTCAACAAATTCATCCACAATAGGTCCAATTCCTGCATTCCTGACAGTTACAGCATTCACCGGCTGCATATCTTGAATAAACCGTAGTAATCCATTCTTCTTAGGTACCGTAAATCATTGACTAGAATACGGCGCAAATGAAGGTTCCAATATTTTCATCTTTATCTTTTCTTTCAATAGTTCCACCAATTTAGGTAAATGTGCCCTCGGTACTGGAATCGGTCTTAGATTCCAAGGTACATGCGGTACAGTGAAGATAACCATAGGTATTATAATATTTGGATCCACACACCCAATTTCATGAGATTCGAAGGCAAACGATCTACCTTGTTTAGCCAACATCTTTTTGAAGCAAGTAATTTCCTTCGGCAATAAAAACCATCAGAACCAATCTTCAATTCTTCAAAAGTCTCTTTAGTAAACTGATGTCCAATACTCACTGGATCTCTTAAACTTGCTTCTTTTGATGCTTCTCCCATTTGTTCTTTAGAATCTTCTGGTAATGGTCCGGCAACAGGCTTTACCTTCTTATCTGCCGTTTTATATCTCGTCTCTACTGTGACTTCTGATGCTTGAAAAGATTCAAGCATGATATGAACCTCTCTTGAATGAATCTCAACAACCTTATCATTATCTCCTCACCCAATAGATGTAATCAATTCAAATGAATCTTCCAGTCCATTTTCTTCATAAACACCTAAAATCCTCTCATCATCTTGCAATGTACCTAACTTGCGTAATTGTCCTTCAATATCATATAATCTTTTTCTTTCCTTTCTTTTAAAATCATCAACTTTCTTATACATAATATTTCCATTCTCCAATATACCAATAAAACTCGCATCAAAGGCACCTTCATCTCACGAGAGTATCTCCTCTTTTGTACCTCCATAATCTCGTTTTACAGTGGTACCTCCCCAAAATCCTTAAATCCTTCAACAATCTTTGGCAATGGTTTCTCCCTCAACCTATCTTGATTCCGTTCATGGTTAGGAGGTACTATTAGAAATTGTACAGCTTTCCTCCCATCCTCGCTACGTACCCTTGCATAAGCAGAACCATCATCCTGTACTTTTGTTTCCATCCGTGTTGCCGTAATATAAGGTTGTCCTAAAATCAACGGATAAGACGTTGTATCTTGAACAAAGAAATGTTGCTCCGTCACAACATCCCCAATCCGAATTTTGACATCTGGACAAGCTCCATATAATTCGCCCCATATATTATTAGCTGCTCGAATTGCCCATCCATGTTTCATATCAATTGGCCATTTTTGCTTCTTATAAAGATCTTTAGACATGAGATTTATTTCAGAACCATAGTCGACCAAAGCAACTATTGGTTCTTCTATATCTCCTACCTTCACCAATACCTCAGTAGTTGCCCTTGCCCAATGCTTTCGAGTATACTGGCTCAAAGTTTCCATTTCCTTGTCACTAGAATCTTCGAAATGTACTCGTTGATTATACCCATTCTTTTCATTTGTTGGTTGCTTGTAACCCATATCAACCTCTTCTTCATCTTTATATATTCTTGCATCAATAGCATGACTCATTCCAGTTTCACCCATTAATTGCCTCTTTCGCTTAATGCTGTCAATGATAACATCATGAAACTCCCTCTTTGCAATTTCCAAGACTTCTTTCAAAGTGAATTCCACCTTAGCATTTAATATACGTTCTTCCAGCACCCCTTTCAAATCTATTGCCGCTTCAATGTCAGAAAGTAGCTTATAAGCAATTGATTTGCCTTTATCTTTTGTCTCCTTTGTTTTTTCTCCCAATGATGATGAGGTATCCTTTACAGGCAATTCTTATGAAGCTGCCTCCCAAGCCTTGTCTCCTCGAGTTTGCCTCTTAAAAGAATTTCCTTCTCTAGTATCATCAAAATTTCCTCGTCTCTTTTCTTCCATCAAAGCTTCATGTTGGCTCTTAGCAATATATGCATGAACTGAAAGAGACTCAACAGGATCCTCCCAACCTGTTCTACCTCGTATTGTAGCTGCAATTCTCAATAACGCTTCTCGAGGTAATTTCCCTTCTTACATTGTAGAAACGGCAGAAGCCCAAAACTCACTAGTTTCCGTACTTCCACCAATTTCATCATCTACTCTAGCACCATAACTTGCACTTTCTCGTGCTGCTGTTTCATGCTCTTTTAGGTAATCTTGAACCAATGCTCTCATTCCTCTCTTGCCAAAATTGGTTTGAAGAAGATCCTCTCTATTTTTCAATGCTATCTTCCCATCTTTCCAGCAAATAATTCCCTGCTGTATCATATTAAATTCATTGCAATCTTTTCTAGTGTGTGAAGCATCATCACACCAAATGCATCTTTGTACATATCTTTGTTTTGAAACATTCTTCGAATTGTTTATAGAAGTATTCTCTTCAAGTCTTGCCAATTTGATTTGAAGATCTCGCATTCCTCGTATAATTTCTTCCATCCCCATATTTGCTTTCTTTGACAAGGATGTCGAAGGTTGAACTGTAGGCATTGTTGGTGGTGTTGTACGTACTGGAGCTTTGGGTGCTTGTACTGTTTTCAGAATATTGCTCCTATCCTTCCTCTTTTCTTTTTTTGTAAGCAACCCCACCGCATCTTCAACGTTCTTCCACTTCATTGTCAATCCTTCATCTTCTTCTTTGTCTTCAAGAAGGGATTCTAATTTCTCTTGGAATTCTCCATCAGCAGCTTGAAGAAATAGATCAACTTTGTTCGGCTTCAATGTCAATTTTTCTACCTTCGATAATTGAGAGTACTGCCTTTCAAATTCTCTTAGTAGCTTTGTTGCTTGCAAATTCTTATTGGGCCTTTCAATCCATCCCAGAAACAACTTCTTAGTAACGCGATCAGCATCTTCCAAGAAATATTCGTCTTTTAATGCATGTGAAAAATCCTCCCATGAATTCCCATAGCGATCCGTAATCGATGTAATGTGGTGTCTTATCTCTAGTATCGTGGCAAGTCCAAATAGTACAACCATTTTCTTCTCAGAAATCCGATTTAATTCCATTTCACGAACATAACATCTTAAATACCTTGAAATATTCCTCCCATCAAATTGATCAATTTTATTGACCACTGCTTGCAATGCTTTGGTTGCCAAGGCTTCATTTCGATCATTGCTTTGCTGTTGCTGCATTGACAATGAGAAGGCTTGAAACATACTAGCAATAGACGGATCTATGTGCATACCTTGTCTTTTAGAAGACTCTCCACTAGAAACTCCTCCCAAAAATCCTTCAAAATTTTTATTTTCGTTTTCCATAAAATAAAGATAAAATCAACCAAAATCCAATACCTTCAACCTCAAGCTTTCACGTCGGGTTCACTACTTTTGTCGTATTACGTGCTTTCTTGCTCGAGAACGCGCCGGGCGTCTAGTTGTAGAAGGTAGTATGGAGATTCGTCAATAGTCAAGCAGTCTATCAGTTTTTGACTGCTGGAATATACAGGACTGCAAGAATACACCATAAATCTATACGGATGTCCTTCGACTGCTTGTCGAAGTCCTTTTTTGCCCCAGCCGGTAGATCTCTAGACGTTACAGAGAACCCCGAACAACCCAAACTGTTAATCTTCAATATCGCTTTGTACTTACGATCTTGTATCCACTGACTGTCCTGTTAGATTAACCCAATAAATTTCATTCACTTCGCATACTCAATCTTACAGACAACCTTTTAGTTCTTCAATCACAGACATAACTCGATTTCACAAAACAGTCAAGAGTAATCATATCCACTTCATTAAAATCCCGATTCACCATTACAACATTGACTTCAGCAACGATTGCCTCAGTCTTCCCAAAATCCTATGAAGAAGAAAAACCCAATTCTCTGTCTTTTCTTCCCCAACCCGAAGTATGAAGCTCCTCTCCAATTCCCTTAATCTCCAAAAACCTCCAATGAAAACCAAACTAGTAACCTTGAAAAAAACTTGAAGCTAGCTCTTTGATCCAAAAAAAAAAAACCCCTCCAAAAACTTATTCTCCCCCTAACCTTATCCTCTGAATTTCTTTAATCTTCCGTCTTGGATCCGGAATTGGCTCCCATCGTCAGAGCTTAGATCCAAAATTGGCTCTCGCCATCAAAGCTTTCTCATCCGTTTTTACCTTTAAGAGATCCATTTACCGAAAACAACTTTCCCTAAAACAGAGAATAGGACAGCCTGAAACAAAATCGAACTCCATAATCGGGACCACATTGAGTCGCTCGACCAATTCAGGTCTCATATTGGATAAGAGTCTAGTAGTAAGGTACGGATTTTCTCGTAATTAGACTGCATTGGGTTGCCCGACCAATACAGGTCTCATATTGGGTAAGAGGACTCGGATTGGATTCTCGAAATTAGATCCAATTGGCTCTTCGAACCAGGCTCACCCGTCGCATGAATTGGTCCTTTTCCTTCCTGCTGACTCCCGTAATTGGAATCGAACGGAGCATTTCAGTATGCCCCGACTGACTGTAATGGGGTGACTGAACCTGGCCACTCAGTATTTGCACTGGAGTTGGTCGTTGCTCCCAATATTCGAGGTAACTGAACATTAATAAAATTCCCCTTTCTTTTTATTTTCACGGTATACTCGTGCTACAACACGACACCGTGATAGCATACTAGGTACATTTGTAATACCATTTTGTCGCTGCCTTTGCCAATTATCAAAGTACCTGTCACGGATATACATATAATTACCTACAAGATTCGATAAAAGTATGTAAAAGTAGATATAAGTAGGTTAATTATGCAACATCTTCTAGAGAAGCTTTCAAGAAGCTTCATAGACACTACTTTGACCTTATAGGAGTCCATAGTTGACTTTTAGGTTAGAAACTTGGTCAACAAGTTAGCCATGTGCCACACATGTTGGTAGCTTGAAGGACAAGCTAACTACGTAGTCCACTCATAGAAAACTTGCCTTGCAAGCAAAGACATGTGGCCTAGAAAGTCAACACATATTAGAAGTCTTATAGAATATCGCCACGTAGCTTCTAGTTAGATAGTATATATAGAGGCAAGAGTGAAGCTCTCTTCGCTCTTGTCAAGTCCTTTCTTGCTTCTAATCTAGTTTCAAGGGTCTCTAATTTTCTTGTCTTTTAGCAATAGCCATTCCAGTTTCTCTTTCAATATATATATTTGTTTATTTACCTCTCTTTGAGTGAAGGCTCACTTGTCTGAATTATTTTTCATCGAGTTCTTGTCCTTGACAGTACCCTGATCTCAATCGTTCTTGGCCTTCACTTGATAAAGCTAGGATTATCCTAATAAAATTGGATATGATAAATTGGTTTAACCTAGCTATAATCTGCCATCCGTAATACCAATGTCATGGATACTAAGTGTTCCAAATCTAAAGCATCCATTGTATCAATGTTCATTAAATTGACACTGGAACCACCATCCACCTAAATACCCGAGATCATAACATCGTCAATCGAAACATCGATGGTTGGTGCACTTGGATCAAGGTTCAAACTGACTTCACAAACTTCCTTATTATGTTGCCTATGTCGTGTTAACGACGAATTCAATGTAGAACGACACTCTGGTGCGACCACTAGAAGTTGCTTCATAGAAATAAAAGGCCAAATAGCATCCAGATCCTTCAATATGTCATAGGATTCCATATTTATGATAATGCCCAATGCTCTCTTTCTTTTCATTGGTTGCGGTTTAACTCCATAAGGTAAGATATTCTTCCACCCTAGATTCGGAATTGAAATAGCAGATGGAACTTCCTTAAAATTCAAGCCTCCTAGAGGATCTTTCAATGGACAGGACATTTTCTGGAATGGCATAGAAAACGAAACAACTTAAAATGGATCTGAAGCCTCCGTAATTGGTACCTCATTGGATAGCCCAACCGAATCAGATTGCATATTGGATAAGAGGCTCGTAAGAGGACCTAGATTGGATGTCTCCATAATTGGGTCAAATTGGCCCTTTGCTTGAGGATCACCCAAATATTGAATTGAACCTTTTCTTTTTTGCTGAATTTTGATAAGAACGGTTTGGACACATTCCATCCAATTTACTAAAGAATCTTGAGGCCCTTGATTTATCTCTTCCATTTTTTCTTGATTTTGGATCTGCTGATTCTGATTATTGAAATTGAACGGAGCATTACATTATTGATAAGTATGCCCCGAGTGCTTGTAATTTCCACAAACTAGTGCATAATCGTTACTAGCTCTGGGATTGGAATATTCACTGGCATAATAGCCAATCTATCTACAATAAAAATAACGAAGTGGTCTTCTTGCACCACCATCACGCATATTAGGTGCCTCCATCAGTATATACCTACTAAGCTTGTTCCATATAGGATTAGAAAATGATCATGATTGTCCCATTGGAATGAAGGGAACTTAGTTCGATGATGTCGGTGGAGCATATTGCTGATACCTCTCCTACTCCTTCCTGTAGTTCTAAGAGTTTGATGCAGATCCCTAATTAAAATTAGAACTTTGAAAGTTATTGAATGCTCGATTTTATCAATTAGATCGATTTCCATTCCATCCAAATATATTTCTCAATTGAACTTGATTGACATCCCAGTGAGTTGGTGGGATCATGGTTTGATTACTAAATTATTGTTGCCTTTGCAAATTCCAACAATTAGCTGTTAAGTACTTTCCTCCGTAAAATATACATTGACCCATCATTTGTGACGGTGAAGTATATTTTGTTATCAAATGACCGTGGCCCTTATAATTATTATACCAAACATTGGTTCTAGTATTGGTAGGCTTCTACCTCTTCTCCTTCTCTTTGGCCATATTGACAGCCATTTCCTCCATTTTCTTTGCCAGATTCAATAACAAGGCTTCATTGGAATCTTTTGGAGCTGATATTATTAGTAATTCTATCATAGTTAACGCTTGTTATTGATACTGAAAAGAGAGAGCATACGTTGTTGTCACGTTCAGTGGTATAGCTTGTAATGGAATGACATTAACTGGCCCTTGAATATTGGCACCAAAATTGGACCTTGTATCTAACATCCGTGGATCAGCACCCACTGATCCGTTTCAAGTCGGATTTTGATAACTACCTTGAACTAGAATCAACGTAGCTCTTGTAGTTAAAAACTGATCATAATGGCATTCCTCCCAAACCTTGGCTCTATTAAGGGATGGAGACACCGTAATGGGTTGAGCTTCCTTCACAAACATTTTTAATTCTAGTGGTTGCAAACCATTGATTAATATGGATAAGATAAATACCTGTGACATTTGGTGATTTGACCACTTACTGAGTATATCAGCTACCCGGCCATAATACAATTCCACTGCCTCTTCTAGGATCATTTTGCTATTCATTAACCTCTCTCGAAGATGATCCTCAAAACCTATTGGCCAAAAATGGGTTAAAAATACATTCTTCAATGCTTTTGAATTCGGAAATCGACCCATTGATTGGCAATTGTACTATTCAAATGCCGTGACCTTTAAGGTTGCTAGCAACCATCGTAACCAAATATCTTCGATTCTTCCATTATTGGCTACACATGCTATCAAAAACTGAGACAAATATTGATCGAGGTCCACACTAGGAATCTCCTAAAAGTAAGTAATGGAGCTACGCTGGTTGTGCGATTGCTCACGTCACCCATTTATACTACTATTGGAATCGGTGGACCACCTGTCGCCATTGAAGTAGACAATGTGCGACCTAATCTCTTAAAAAAATTACCACTACCTTTCTCAATTATCTTTTTTAAACTTTTTAACCTCCTTAGTTTACTATTATTATCCTTGAAAATTTTTTTTGGTTGAATTGGAGGTGAAAACGATGGATTTTGAAATACGCTGAATTGGGCCTTATTGGCAAGCAATTTATGACATTCTACGGTGTCGTGTTGTGACCTGACTATATGGTGAAAATATGACAAAAAAATGATATTTTAATAAATATTCTATTATCATGGTTCAACAAGCATTCAATATATTTTATGAGGCTTTTATAAAAGCCTCTAATCCTATTTTCTTCACTTAATAGCTAGTAGATAAAAACTAATTAGAAATTTTACCTTCTAGGCTGTAGTAATTTTTTTATTGCCTTAGAAAGGCCATAAAATGGTAAAAAAAGGATAAAAAGGATAATTTATTAGCATGGTTGATACTAGGGTTAAGTTGAGGGTAGGATCGGGCTATAAAACCACTAGGATAGATTAGATTGATATCCGGGGGTCGGCCGGATATGAGACAGGGTCGAAATCCGACCTCCAGCCACTAAAACGGCCGCCTAGGGAAAAATACGGAGGTTTTTTCAGATCGGGTTTTTGGATCGAAGAGCTAGCTTCAAGCTCTTTTCAAGGTCACTAGTTTGGTTTCATTAGGGTTTGTGAGGGGAGAGCAATCGCTGCTCAAAGTCAGTGTTTATTTTGGTGTTTTGGATTTTATATAAAACATTGATGGTTTGCATTCTCAATTGGTTTGAGCAAGTCGTGTAGCATCTATGGGTCAAAATTTGGTATTGTTTGGATAGTTGGGTGTGCTAAGTGTATACAAAAATTTGTATTAATCTAACGATGCAATCAAGAGATATCTGGGTTTTAGTACAAAGGGTTGTAGGAAGTTGGCAGTCTAGGGTTGGATAGGGTTTCTGTGATATCTAAAGTTCTACTAGTTGGATCGTTGTAATTTTTGGCTTGATAATAGAAGATTTGGAGATCAAGCGGCTATTCAATTTTGAACAGGAGTTAACGGTTGACAAAGGAGAAATCACTTCTGGAGTTTCTACATCAAATTTCAAGGTTGCAGCTGAGTGTCATCAGTGCGGTTTTTGGGCGTTTTCTTGCAATCTGTAAGTTGGATTGGGCTGAAATTTTTGAAGCATATAGAAGGCTTATACTGGTATTTGGGTGCAAAATTTCACACTAAGTGGACGGTTGGATCAAAAGTTACAGCTTGTCAAAGCTCACTGGCTAGGGTTAGGGCTTGTTAAGAAAAACAAAAACAACTTAATTATAAAAGAAATAAAGCAATTGGAATATTGTATGGTTAAAATGACTATGAGGAGTGTTTTTAAATACTTGGAAATTGATATTTCAATTATATTCTTCATACATGGATAAAATATATTAGGGTTTCTTTGTTATTTGCAAAAACAACTATACCTTCCACAGCCAGATACCCAATGTATTCCCGAACAAGACAACACGTAATACGACAACGGAATCAATTTTTACAAAATTGGCAGTTTTTGCTGTTGGGAAGGTATCCAATAGAATATCCAATTCTTCTGTGCTTCCTCTACTTACAGTTAATGATCTCAAGAGATACGCTGGGCTGTTGATAAAATTTTTTGCGAGTGCTAATTGGTAATTTTCTTAACGGTATATATTAATGAAATATTTGATGTCGATTAGCTTCTGGGTATACTCGGATATGTCGACAAGCATGCAATCATGGCTTAATCCAACTTTTTCAATGCTTCCTTTTTAAGTTGTATTCTTGCTCGTTTCACAATAATTCTCTTGCTGGTGCTCTCTCTTATCTTTTTTTTGAATGACGTGATTTTTTACTACAATGTTCTAATTCTTAATAACCATAATCTTTCATTATATACAACTGAATTTGCTCCCTATTTTCCATCTACTCATCCAGTAGTTAATTCCTAACACTCAATGCTATTATCAATCCCCGGCAGCGGTGCCAAAAATGTGATTGTGATTTTACTTATTCTATAATTCCTTCAAGAATAAACTTGTATAGGAAAATTTGAACACAAGGAAAGACTAAGCGCATGAGTTTCACTTGTTAGGATCACACAATTAACAGTATTCTGAACTACTAAAATATTAAAAAATACTACAATGCTTCTTCCCAATAACAATACTCCTTCATCAATTGATAACCACAATGTGCAACCCTGCACTCTCAAAAGACCACTCAAAATTCATCCAACACTAAGAATAACAAACTTCACTCCAAGCAATCTGAATTCACAAACTTCTTCTATCGAAATACATACACATAACTCTCAATAAACAACAATCATAATCTTCCATCCATAATCAATCTTCCAATAACTGCTTATATAATTCAATCACTCAGTACTCCAATTACATAATCAATAACTCATAAATCAATCTCTGATTTATTCCATAGACTCACTTCTCAGTATTCAAAAACTATCCATTACTCTTCAACAACAAAGAAAACAAAAGAAACAAAGAGGAAGCACCAAGCTTAACCTCGGCTCACGACTATCACAGTCTAGCCCCCCGACAAACTTCTACAACTCCTATATAATTGCTATTGATTTCCAGATTCTGACCATGATCCTATAATAACCGCTTTTAATAACTGAATCAATCATCCGTCCTCCTAAACTGACTATTCTATGGACTATTAATCTATTCTACTAATATCTTACAAAAACGAACGAATATCTATTCTACAAAGATCCATAGTCACCTATTCCAAGTGTGTCGTAGATAGTAGAATTGGCTGCAATAATATAAGAAATATTACATTGTATGTTTTATTACATTGATATGACTCACAAGAGCATACAAAAGTTCAAACATCATGATCCAAACCTTTCAAAAATCATATATTTGAGATCCATTCCAAAGTCTTTTCTCACCGTAGATGTCCAAATATTGGAATACCATGTCTTTAAAATATATACATCTAAAGTATAGCATTGTCACGTTTATAAATTAACTTTTTAAAATAGAGCAAGCCATTATTAAGAATATAAATTTAATATCATATATTATATATGTTCAGCCAATTGCTAACCATTTTGAAATAAGCATCCCAATGTATAGCTTCTTTCTATTCTACCTCTTTGGTTAGATTTAAAATGATATAACTAATAGTAGCAACTTTTGCCCACTCTCTCAATTTGTCTTTCAAGTCTATTCTCTGTAATAAGCTATCTAGCATAGTATGTTGTTTCCCTTATTTGTACTCAAGCTAGATATCAAAAAGCTACAACTGTTCTTTTAAATAATGATGTTGTAATTTCATATTTTTCAATTGTAAGGCATGTAGCAAGGATTGATTATCAGTTCAAACAACTACTAGCTTTGCCAATAGATAGTATGGCCACATCTTACTAGTGTATACAATTGCTAATTGCTCTCAATCATGTGTAGAGTAATTGCCATCTTCTCTTCTCAGCTTATATGATTCATACGCCACAATTTGAAGGTCCCTACTAAAGTCTTGTTGAAAGACTATTCTAGTTGGAAGCATCAATGTTAAACATACATAAAAAGTTGGGATCATATGGTTATAATATTGAAGTAATAATGAGTGCTTCCTTCAATTTATTAAAGGGACTTTGCTGCACTAGTTTTCATTCAAATGAGGCACCCTTCTCTAATAAGTTTATTAATGAAATAGCAATGTGTACAAATCGCCAAATAAAATGTCAATAATATCTAAAAAAGCCTAAAAATGAGCAAACTTTAGAACCATCTTTGAAGATTGGCCAATCCTCTATTGCTTTCATCTTATCTTGCTTTATGTGCACACCTTTGAAAGACACCACATGCCTCAAAAAAATAACTTCCAACTTCCAAAGTTCATATTTTGATTGCTTGCAATAGACGTGACTATCTTGTAGCTACTATAGCACTTCTCATAGATAATACTCATGCTCTTCAAAGATTTTATTATATACGAGGATATTAGCAATGAAAACAATTACATACTTATCCAAAAGGTCTTAAAATAATCTATTTATGTAATCGATGAAAGACGCTACATCATTGGTTAAGCCTAAAGGTAAAATCAACCATTTAAAATGCCCACAATAGGTACACAATACAATCTTTTTTACATCCTCTCTTATAATAGGTATCTACTAATAAATATTAAAGAACAAGCACTTTGAAGTCACAAAACTTATCATCAATAAGGTTGCACATAAAAAGGAGTATGGAGTAAGATAACTCTTATTTCATACACTTGTTACTTATAGGTGGTGGTTGCCAATCAACAAGGTAACTTCCATCGACATTACATCCATTGCCTCTTCATTCAACTAAACCTTAGGTTCTTTCTTAACATAGCTACCTCCTACAAATCCTAGCCACTGTCATATAGTGTGATTTGTGATCTTAGAATACACTAGGTATCTAGTTATAGAGAGTTAAGCTTAAACCTTCATATAAATCTTGTTTTAGCTTCCAAAAACTCCTTTTATTTGCATAAAACTCAAAATATAACAAAAATCCTGCAAAACATATTTTTCCTGCAAAAGTTTTTTTCTTTTAGAGCTTTAGAAATTTATAACTCTTGATCTAACCATTCAATTCGTTTCAAATTTATAAAGTAGGTAGAATTAATCCTGAAATTTTACCACAAAAAAAACCAACCGCAAATTCACTTCCAATCTTCTAATATCTAAGAAATCCTAGCAGATGCTCTAAATCCTAATTTACAAGCATCCGAGCACTATTTTCTTAATATCTCAAGAAGCCAATACTCAAATATCATCAAACTTATATAGAAAGTTTATTAACATGAATTTACACAATTCCAAAAATTTTGAGCCAAAACCTTGTCAAATTGCTCAAGATATAGCTCAAGATACAACTACTAGTAAATTAGATTACTTACTATCTTTAGATTGTATGTGCTGACTTTAAAATCCAATAACTTCTTTATTTAAACTTTAAATCCAATAAGTAGTTTACAAAAAGTATAGCTGTAAAAGTTTTCTCTCTAGTTGCAATTGCCGATCCTCAATTGCCCTTTGTAGACGTGTGTTATGTTGAAAAGAGTGATAGTAGCTTCCAAATCAACACCTTAATTTTGAATGCCTATATCTCTTTCATATAAACTCCAAATCATACAAGATTTGTACCAAAACCATAGCCAAAAATCTAAACTTGCTGGCCCTAGACTTCAAAACTCAAATGGGGCCGAAAAACTAACCCTAATCTCTAATATGGCCTGAGGCAACCTCCTTAAAGCCTATTGGTCATGATTTTTGACCAATAGGAATGGAGATTTTCATCATCCATCTCCATTCATTTATATGGATGCTCTAAACTCTCTTTGCTACTTAAATCCTTCTTCAATCCTTTTTCTTATATGATTTATATAATTTATGCTCTAAATACCAAATAAAAGAACCAAAATAAGTTTTCAAAGGTCACCAATGTCTAACAAAGGTGACTCTAAATATTTAGAAGTTATTATCAATCAAAATCAATCTTAAAAATGACTATCAAAAGAAATTAAAGTTATATATATTCTATAGTAATCTTTTTAAATAACTTCTTTTCATGGTAATAATCAAATTATATTCTACAACCAACTAGAATCTACTAATATGGCTTTCACCATGTTACCTAGTAAATTATATATTAAATATATAATTACATTATTTTCATATAGTAGCCAAACCACAATACGACATTACCACCTACAAATCCTAGAAGCTACAATAATAACTTCCTTATATTCTTTGTATCTTTTGACTACTAGTAACTTATATGAGGTAATATCTTTTACTAAGTGACTTACTTTAACACTCCCACTTTACTATTGGTCAAAGAGATTTCAATCCTAATGCCTTTGTCAACATGAGAGGTTTATTTTTTACTAATGCCTTTATCAAAAAATCAGCAAGCATATCTTTCATTGTACAATAATTCATATCAATCACTCACATTTCAATCTTCTCTCTTACGAAGTGATGTTGAATATCAATATGTTATTTCATTGAATGATGCTTGGGATTCTTTGTAAATGTAAGACATCTTTGATTGTCACACTCCATTGGAGTTGCTGCCATTTGCACATCTTCAATGTCTATCAAAAGTTGTCTTAGCCATATTGCCTCCATTGCACCATGGCTTGCTGTCATGTACTCTGCTTCCATTATTGACCTTATAATTGTTAGTTGTCTCTTGCAATTCCATGATATAGCTCCCACTCCAACAAAGAACACATACCTTATTGTTGATCTTCTATCATTTACACCTCTATCCCAATCCGCATCTTAATAACCATGCAAAGTAATGTTATCACCTCTAAGGCACAATTTGAAGTTCAAAGTATTTTTTAAATATCTCATGATCTTTTTGATGGTTACCTAATGGATTGATCTAGCCTTTGACATGTGTTGGCTCACAATACTCACCGCATATGCAAGATCCATCCTTGTACCAACCATTGCATACATTAGTGAAACCACTCCAGCCTTATATAGAATTCCTTACATTTAACCTTCAATTTCAGCAAATTCTTCATCCATAACCTTCATCAACTTCAAATTGGCCTGCAAAGGTGTTTCAATAGGCTTACATTATCCTATATTGAATTGTTTCAAGACTTCTTCAATGTATTTATTTTAGCTCATTGTAATGGTCTTTTTAACACGATCTCTTACAAACTCCACTTCTAAACAATAGTGAAGCTCTCCCAAATCACTCATCTCATATTCTCTTTCTAAATTTGTCTTCAACTAATCTATCATCTTCATAGTATTGGTTAAGATAATTAGATCATCAACATATAAGATGACAATGAATATGAACTCAGTTGATTATATTACATACAAGGAATAATTAGCCTCATTCCTTAGAAATCCTTCAATTACAAAGAATGTATCAATGCATTGGTACCATGCCCTTGGAGATTGCTTTAGTCCATGCAAAGATTTCACCAATTTACAAACAAGATGTTGATTTTTTTCTTGTACAAATCCTTGAGGTTGATCCATGTAGATGTCTTCTTTCAAGCTTCTATTCAAAAATGCCGTCTTCACATCCATTTGATGCATCCCTAAGTCCATTATTGCCTCAATTGCCATAATGGTTCTAATTATAGTGAATTTGGCCACAATAACAAATATTTCATTGAAATCAACTCCAACAACTTGTGAATATCCTTTGGCAACCAATCTAGCCTTATATCTCACAATATTACCCATTGCATCTCTTTTGATTCTAAATACCTACTTACAACCAATTGAAGATTGATTTGATGGAAGTTGAATCAATTTCCATGTTCCATTGTCCATGAGTGATTTGAATTCTTTTTCTATAGCATTCTCTGACTTCATAGCATCCGTGGACTTCATTGCATCACATAAATTCAATGGATCAGTAAGAAGAGCAACATTGACATATTCTTCACTTACTTGAGGAAAAATATGGTCCTTCCATCATTCACCATGTGGTTTTCTTTCTCTCAAAGGATATCTTCTTTCATTTTGAGAGGCTTCATTTGCTTGCACTTCATGCTATCTTCCAAGCTTCTTTTTCCTTAAAGCTTGTCTTTTTTCACTTAAAAGTTGATACTCCTTATCATCATTATGACCGATATTTTCATTGTATTCATTGCTGGTTCTAACAATTGAAGGCATACTATGGTCTATCTTCTTTAGCACTTCACCGTGATTTGCATTTCTTCCATCTTCATTGTCACCATCATCTTTTTCTTCTTTCTTTGCTGAAATTGATGATGTGTCCACAATCACACCATTACTCCCACTTGAACACATTTCCAAGTCCTTAAAAGTACTCTTATGTTCCAAAAACTCAACATCATGACTTTTAATGATCTTCTTGGTTTCTAAACACATTAGCTTGTATATCTTTGTACCTTCACAATATCCAACAAATACACATTTTGTACTCTTTGCATCAAATTTAGACCTCATGCAATCAAATACTTTTGCATAAGTAATGCATTCGAAGATCCTCATGTGTGAAATACAAGGTTTTTTGCCACTCCAAGCTTCTTGTAAAGTCGTTGATGTGAGTACACTTGTAAGGCACATATTTCTTGTGTACATTGAAGTAACCATGGCTTCAGCCCAATATTCATGCCCAAGGTATTGTGCATGAAGCATACTCCTTTTCATCTCTACAATAGTATAATTTGCTCTTTCAGCAACTCCATTTTGTTGTAGAGTGTGAAGAGTAGAGGTTTATCTTGCAATACCTTGAATCTTCAAGAATTCATCAAAATACTTTGACATGTATTCACTTCCATTGTCTATGTGTAATATTTTGATCTTATACTCACATTGTTTCTCTATAAGAGCTTTAAACTCCTTAAACCTTAAAAAGTACTCACTCTTAGTGTTAATGATGTAAATCTATACTTTTCTTGAAAAATCATCAATGAATGTGACAAAGTACCTTGCTCCTCCAATTGATGGTGTCTTTATTGATCCACAAACATTAGAATGCACAATCTCCAATAATTTGGTTGCACATGTTGCAGCTCTATTTGGAAATGAACTCCTTTGTTGTTTGTCTTGTATACAACCTTCACAAGTAAGTGTCATGGCATTGTGGCTGAAATGACCAAGATTCAAGCCACTTACTATGGATTGAAGCTCCTTCATGTATTTGGCATTTAAATGACCAAGTTATTGATGCCAGATTCCAAACTTATCTTGGTCTTGTGGAAAATCATCAAATACAGTCATTTCATTTCTATTGATCTTCTTACAATTGATAAAGTAGAGATTTCCATCTAAGGCCTTTGGCAACATATTGTCCACCCATTGTCTTCACAAAGCATCTATTCATGTCAAATTGAACCTTACAACCATGTGATACAAGTTTATTTATCGAAAAGAGGTTTTTTTTCATCTTTGGCTTATGGAAGACTCCCTTCAATCTGATCCTCTTGATTTGGTCCTTCACAACAATCTCCACAATAATTGAGCCAATTCCAATAGCTTGTACTATGCCATTGTCTTCCAACCAAATTTTGATTGTTGAAATTTCTTCATAAGTGTCAAATAAATACTTATATGGTGTCATCTGCTTAGTAGCACTTGAATCTATAATCCACTTAGACATTGCGGCCATAGAAGCTATTTCACTTGTCATAAAAGCATAGTTATCTTCACCAAAGTTATCACAAGTATTGTTTGTATTCTCTCTATTTTTTTTCTTGGCTTTATAGTAATTTCTAGTAAAGAGACTTAGTTTTCTATAAATATAGTAATTTTTCATTCTTCTCTTTAAACTATCATGTTAGTGAGAATAGCTACCTTTGCCTTGTCTTGAGAATAAAGCCGAATCCTCACTTTGATTTTTTTTTTTTTTTTTGAGACCATGGTTGTTCTAGAATGGATAATAGCTGAAGAAGTCCAAAAGATCGATGACAAAGAGTTTTTGATCTTGAGCAAACATCTCATGATTGTAAAAAATCTTTGACTGCCTTCCACATTTGAGGCCACCAAAAATCCCTAGATATCAGCTCCAAAATCTTATTATATCCAAAATGTCTTGCTACTAGGAAGTCTTGATGAGCTTGAAGAATATGTAAATGTGCTTCTCCTTCTGGAACATATAGGCATCTTTCGAAATATAGTAGGTTGTTCTTGAATTCGAATTTAGGGAGATCATGAGATTTAAAAGAATTATTCTTAATATCATGAACAAGAGGATCTGAAGACATACTTAACTGGACTTATTTATAAAAAAGTTAAATCAACAATCAATGTTGATTTTATTGCTCGAAGATGAAATTACTCCGGCTTCAAGAGAACCGTTCTTTATTACTCAAAAGCTGCATCTCTTTCTTTTGGTATAAGATAAGAACGTCTAGACAAGGCATCGGACAAACCTTATTTTTTTTCTGGCCGATAAGTGATGTTGAACTCGAATCTTGATAAAGACATGCTCCAACAAGCTTGACGATGATTTAATACACGTGTTGATATGAAATACTCAAGGTTCTTGTGATCCGTATATATGGTAATTGGACTGGAAGTGCCTTCTAGATAATTATGCCATTCTTGAAAAGAATCCACAATTACAAGAAGTTCTTTGTCATGGATCTCATAATTGATTTCTGTTGCTGAGAATTTTCTTGAATGAAAGACTACTAGATAAAGTTTGTCATCTATTCCCATTTGTGATAAAACCACACCCAAAGCAAAGTCTGATGCATCTGATTTCATAAAAAATACTTTGGAAAAATCAACACGATACAAGATTGGTGCAGAAATAAACGTTGTCTTCAAAGATTCAAAAGCAACTTCCGCTTCTTGATTCCATCAAAATTTCTCTTTACAAGTCAAACGTGTAAGTGGAGCTGCAACTCGAGAGAAGTCTTTGATGAAGATCTGATAGTAGTTGGTAAATCTCAAAAAACATTGGATATCTCTTACCGTTTTTGGGATCTTCCAATCTATAATAGTTTGAACTTTCTTAGGATCTATCATAAGTCCATCATTTGAAATGATGTAATCTAAGAAATCGACTTGAGTAGTGTGGAATACATACTTTTCTATCTTGGCATAGAGTCCTGCATCTCTGAATTTTTTTAATACATGACGAACATGAAGTTCATGTTCTTCTGGATTCTTAGAATAGATCAAGATATCGTCTAGATAACAGACCACAAAATCATCTAAAAACTCTCGAAAAATATCATTCATTAGATGTTGAAAAGCTGCTGGTGCATTTATAAGTCCAAAAGGCATGACGTTGTATTCAAAATGTCCATACCTAGTTCAAAACGTAGTTTTCCATTCATCTCCTTCTTTGATGCATACTAGATTGTATGCTCCTTGGAGATCTACTTTTATAAAGATCTTAGCTTGATTCAGCTGATCAAGAAGTCCAAATATTAAAGGTAGTAGATACCTCTTCTTGATAGTAATCTTGTTGAGTCCTCGATAATCAACAAACATCCGTAATGATCCATCTTTTTTCTTCACAAATAGAATTGGAGCTCCTGCCGGAGATTTAGAATAGGGCATAAAATTCTTGGCTAGATTTTCTTCAATATACTCCTTGAGTTCAGTCAACTCATTTTGTGATAAACTGTAGATTGGTCCAAATGGCGGTTGTGCTCCTTCTTGAAGTTCAATTGAGCAATCATAGGGATGATGTTTCGGGAGTATATCTATATTCTTTTTTTTGAATACATCTTGAAATTCTTGATATTGACTTGGAATGCCACTTGAAGTCTTTCCACCAATAGAAACATGTGTGGCATAAATAATATATGGTGATTCTTTCATAGCAGCATGTAAGAAATCTTTTGTACCTATAAATATGAGTTCAATTGAACTAGACTTATGACTCTCTACTTGATTAACTACACTGTTAGTTATACTTTTAGACAAAGTAAGAGTTTGGAAAATCCAATCTATTTGAGGGTTGTATTTTTTTAATCACGATAAACCTAAAATGACTAGATTAGAGGGAGATCTAATGATATTAAATACTACAAAGCTATTATGACCATTGATTATTACTTCTATAGGAAGGATTTCATGAGTAATATCTCCAGAAGACAATGGACGACCATCTATGACTTCTACATGAACAGGTTTAGTTTTCTTTACTAAAGATATGCTATGTCTTTTAGTAAATTCTTCATCTAAGAAATACGTTGAGGCTCCTGAATCTAATAAGGCAGAGGCTCTGTAATATTTAGGTCCTAAAATAACATTTAATGTAAAACAAGGAGAGGGCTCTGAGGAGAGAATAGGACCTTTACTAGATATTATACAAGGTTTTAGCCGCATAGTTCTTATTGTAGCTGGACAAACTCGTTTTCTGACATATTGTCTTTTTTCACAGCCATACTCCTCATTTTATGATTGCGTCATTTTTTTGGACAATGTTGAGCAATGTGCTTTGGTTCTCCACAATATAAACATAATTCTTCTTGATGATGACGAGTCTTTTCTTACTCAGTAAGAGGTTTGAAACATACTGCATTAATTTGCATATCCTCTACTTCCACATGTATGTGTTGAAGAGGTGTTGGTGTTGCAATTGAATTATAGTAACATTGAGGTCCACTTGTATGGTTCTCAGATCGAAATTCAAAAAGGTGATTGTCGCACTTCACAGCAAAGTCAATTACTTGACTCAATGTTTGAGGATCAGGTAAGTTGAGCATTAATTGTTTTTACTTCATATTGTAATCCGTAGAGAAATTGGCTAATAAGTGAAGCATCATCCCACTTGATATCAGTTACAAGTTGTCAAAATTATGAAGCATACAATGTTATTCATCGATTGCCTTATCGTAAAATATGGATCTTATTGGTTGCAACACGAATTGCATCATGTTCTCCATACATGGATCGAAACTCCGCTAGAAAAGCCTCTAAATTATCCAATATTGGATCTTGTCGTTCAAGAAAAGATGAAAACCACGATAGTGTTGAACTTGAAAGAAGCGTAACAATGAATCTAACTTGCGATCCTAGAGTTGGATAGCTTTGGAATTGAAGTTCAATCACAAGTTGTACTTGATTGATAAATCCTCGAAACTTAGATCTGATGCCATCAAACTTCTCGGATAGGAAAATTCTTGGTTCTCTAACACTGGAAGGACGTTCTACCATAGGAAAAAAGACATGATTTGGTGTAGATGTTGAAGCAGCTCCAACCATTTCTATATCTTCACTTCCTGCCAATCTTATTGCTCCTTGTGGTGGTAAATTGAGTTGATGTATCGCAATCATTAATTCCCTCAATTGCTCTTGCATTTGTGCCATTGCACTCTTCATTTCAATAAGTTCTGCCATGATATCATTTAGAAAAGAGAAGATGTCTAATATCACTTAAGACAAATAGTAGAGAGGACTTGAGAACAAAAAAAATACTAAGGACAATATCAGTTTAGAAGAGGGTAATCCATAACTTCTAAGATGCTTATATCTTATCAAGAAAAAGGGATAATCCACTCTTAATCAAGATTAGACAAAGCTCTAATATTATAGGTATACTCTTGTCAATCTGTCAAGGACAAGAATTCAATGAAAAAGCAATTCAGATAAGTAAGCCTTCAATCAAAGAAAGATAGCAAAATATAAATAAACAAGTATGTATATTGAAAGAGAAACTGGAATGGCTATTACTAAAAGACAAGAAAACTAGAGATCCTTGAAACTAAACTAGAAGCAAGAAAAGAGTTGACAAGAGTGAAGAAGGCTTCACTCTTGTCTCTATATATACAATCTAATTAGGGACTATGTGGCGACGTTCTATAAGACCTCCAATATGTGTTGAGTTTGTAGGACACATGCCTTTACTTACAAGGCAAGTTTTTCTACGTGTGGACCACATAGTTAGCTTGATCTTCAAGCTAATAACATGTATGGCACATGGCCAACTTGTTGACCACGTTTCTAATCCAAAAAATCAATTAAAGACACCTATGAAGTCAAAGCAGCATCTATGAAGCTTCTAGGAAGCTTCCATATTAAACACTATAGAATTAACTTACTTTTATCTATTTTTACTTACTTCCACCTATTTGTATATGTAGATACTAGCTTACATGAGTATGTCTATGATACTTGGTTGTAGAAGATAGTATAAAAATTATAATAATAAAATCTTAACTCTAATAGAATACTAATTAAATTCTAATTAAATCATAATAATGTTAAGCAAGATTTAATCAAATTTAAAAAAATATCAAAAGAATTACAAAGAAATAATAAGAATTCTTAAAGAAATATTTGAATGATGACAAATATATCTCAAATACATCTTAATTCAATCTTAATTTAATCCTAATTAGAATCCTATTGGTCTTCATTCAAACTTTAGGCCAAAAACTAACTGAATCTTAAATCCTAAACAAATCCTAATAAAATCCTAAATTCTAAATCAAATCCTAACTAAATCCTAAACCCTAAACCAAATCCTAGTAATTCCAATAATAGATTTAAATCTCAATAACTAATAAATGAACTATTGATCTTAACTCAAAATTTTTATACTTTTTAAAAATTAAGTTGAAAACAAGTACAAAAAATTTGAAAAGGATCAAAACTATCAAATAGACGATAACTTCAAAAATATGCTTGGATATTGGCCGACCTCCTTCTCCAACCTTGATGCCAATCTTACAGAATTAATATTTCTTTTTTTCACCATTCGATTAATCTTAAAATTCTCATACACATAGAAAAACAAGTCTACTATCTTTATCTATAAATTTCACTCCAATCCAACTAGCAGATTGCAAGAAATCTTAAAAATCCTCACTAGACCTAAAATTCTACTTTCTAAGACCTTAACCCACTTCAACCTCAATAATCCTCAATTCAACCATTAGATGAAGCTAAAATTCATAATACATAATAAGCACAATTGTAACTATTAATCCACAAAAAATTTCTTGAAGATCTATTACAAAACTCTTGAAATTGTCTAAAACGTCAACCCTATTTTATTTCACAAAATCTAAGTCATCTGAAAACAAACTTTACTTTGTAAAGCTCTTAAAAAGTTATTACAAATCCAAATCATACAAAATTAATGTTCATAGAAATCCTATCTAGTCTGCTATCAAATTCCACTTTTTGATTCACAAAAGAACCCCCGAGTTGCCATAGGTGCTCAATTTTGTGCCTCAGGGTCTGATTTCGACCTAGGTTGATAACCGGCCCTTCTTGAGTATCAAATTTTGTCTTTTTGAGTTAATTTTGGTTAAAATCAACTCCTTACTTCCTTTTATAAATACTTATATTCTTTATTTTTCTAATCTACTCTATTTTGCCTCATTTATGGTCCAACAAAGTAACTAGAAGTCACTTTTTTAAAAAAATAGTATTACTTCTAAAAGTTTTACTACCTTCCTATCTTTTATCCATATTTTTCTATTTTATATTTTAACTTGGCTCTTCTATAATAAGATCCATATTATCTTCTTTCACCATATAGTCATATTATGATACAACACTCCTCCAAAGATCCAATTTACTAAAGATGGTTGTACCTATAAGTTTGTGAAGAAGATCATCCACGCATGGAAGTGAATATGTATTCTTAATAGTCTACTTATTGAAGCCTCAATAGACAATGCAAAGGCAAAGTCCACCATCTTTCTTGGATACAAGGAGTACAAGTATTCTTGATGGTGATGTATTTTCTAAAATGTAGACTTTTTCTAAGAGTTTGTCTAATGTCTTCTATAGCTTTTTAAATTCTTTTGGTATTAGGCAATAAATTAATCGACTTTTCAGTTTGGTTCTAAATAATAGTTTTCTTTAAAAGAAGGCACCATGATTAGAAAGCACACTTCTAAATATGTCAATTAAAAAGATGTCCTGATATTCCTATATAAATTGATCTACCTATTTTACTCCTTCAGTTGGCTTTCCTATCATTGATGCAAGATTTGGAACCACCATATATATTGATTGCTTATGCTATATATGCTTCTTCATAACGTTTGTTCTTATACATAAGTTTTTAGTTACAAATTATCTTTTTTTTTCATTTGATGCAGAGGTGTAAAGAATCACCTTGCGTCTACCATCTTTAAAAGAGATTGTCTTTGCTACCCAATCAACTTTGTTATTTTCTACCTCTAGCAATTGAATATCAAAGATAATATCATATCTTATCTTTGTCACCTTGAACCTCTCTCTTAAGACATATGTGTCAGTCAATCTCAAAGTTTCTTCTTCACATGTGTCATTAATACATTCTCTTGTTATATCGTAGTATTAGATAGCAACATAGGACTTTGTACTATAACTCATACTCCACAATTTTTGAAATCTATAATATTCACCCTCTCTATAATCTAAATTGCCTCTTTAAACATTTGTCAATCCTTTAGTTCCACCTCTTGCTAAACTCTAAGTTTCAAACCTCACAGAAATTTATCTATCATCTCTACCTCCAAAATATTACCAATTTGGAGACATATAGACTTGAATCAAGAAACATAATCTTGCATCTACTTAGATAATATAAGATTTATCAATTGATTACATAGTATCTTTTTCAAATTGATGGGCCAAAATCTCAAACTCCTCCCTATTACAAAATCTACCTTAATCTCTATAGCTTTGAACTCAATGTGGCTACCAAATAGCTATTGCATCTTTCAAATAGCTGGTTGCATGTATAATTCTTTCATTGATATTTATTCCAAATAACTGGAGGTATTCTTCTATGTTGAAGAACCATTGACATACATCTTCTTATCTTGAAGTTTCAAAGTATATATCAAGCTTATTCAATTTCATCCTAGCAGATATTGTCTTTTTTGTCCTCAAGGCTTCTCTTTGCCCTTACAAAGTAACTATCTAACCTAAGAAGTTTTGTATTTGAGCCTCCATTTGAGATTGCTCTACCATATCTTCCATGCTATAACTTCTTTGCCAAACTCCACTATTATAATGCCTTTTTTACCTCTTGGTTGATTTTTTTAAAGTAGCTTGTAATAGCTTCAATATAGTATTTAGTATAATTACAAAAATTGATTTTTGAACTAGATAATGATTATTGATACACTATTAAAGAATAGTCTAAGACTTTTTTTAATACTAATAAAATACAATCAGTCTATTTTGAGAGTCTAAAACTCTTCTAATCTACAACATGAAATTTCATTATAAAGTATGACAAAATGAACTAAAATAAAACTAAATAGAAGTAAATAAAATAAGATATAAAAGACAAAACTATATAAATAGAAATAAAATAAAATAGAACTAAATATGAGGTTACAAAACTAAAATTTAATAAGAAAGAAGGTCCAAAGCCAAATCTGACTAGATGCCTCAAAAGGCCCTAGGCAATCCTATTTATACTTTTTTTTATAACCTTAAACTTTTTAAAATATTTTTGGATGATAGATCCTACTTAGCTAACTGTCTTAAATTCTTTCTAGAAGGTTCTTTGGTGGATTCTACCTAGATAATTCCCTAAGCTCTTTTCAAAATGTTTCCTTAGTGGATCTCATTTGATCTCCTAATCTAACTTCAATTCTAAAAACTTCTATAACTTTTCAAACATGGTTCTAACTATTTATCTCTATATGTCAATAATACAAATATCTTATCTATATCATATTACAATTTCTCTAAAGAATACCTTAAAAAAATCCACATGATACAAAATTGATGTAGAAATAAATGTTGTCTTGAAGGCTTCAAAAGATACTTCAGTTTCATTGATCCACTCAAGTTTGTCTTTATATTTCAAATGTATAATAGAAGTTGCAACTTAAAAAAAATTCTTGATGAAGATCCTCCAATAATTGATAAATCTCAAAAAATATTATTCATTTGTCACTGTTTTTGAGAACTTTCAATCCTTGAAAGTCCAAACTTTCATAAAATCCATAATAAGACTATTGTTTGAAATGATGTATGCTAAAAAGTCAACTTAAGTAGTATAAAATATATACTTTTTTATCTTGGCATATAATTTAGTATCTCTTAGTTTTTATAATACATGACAAATAAAAAATTTATGCTCTTTTATATTCTTAGAGAAAATTAAGATGTCATTTAAATAACAGATGACAAAATCATCTAAAAATTCATAAAAGACATCATTCATTAGATATTGAAAAGAAATTGGTGCATTCATGAGTCTAAAAAATATAAGATTATATTCAAAATATCCATACTTCATTCAAAAGATAATTTTTCATTCATTTTGCTCTTTAGTGCATATCAAATTGTATACTCCTTGTAGATATATTTTTATATAGATCTTTGCTTGATTCAATTAAACTAGAATTCTTAAAGTTAAAGATATAGGATATCTATACTTGATTGTGATCTTAATGAATCTTTGATAGTCCATACACATTCATAAAGATCCATCTTTTTTCTTCATAAATAAGATAGGAGTCCTAATTAGAAATTTAGAATGGCATATGAAATTATTTGCCAAATTTTTATCAATATTTTCCATGAGTATAGCCAATTTATTCTATGATAATCTATAGATTGGTCCAAATAATGGTTGAGCTCTTTTTTGAAGATCAATGGAATAATCATAAAGACAATCTTGGTATTAGCTTAGAATTCTTTTTTTCCAAAATAACTTAATAAGCTTGGTATAAACTTAGAATATCATTTAGAATCTTTTCTCTATCGACATTAGGTGTGGCATATATAACAAAAATTGACATCTTTTTGAAACATGCATGAAATTTCTTTCACCTACTACTAATGGTTTGGATGTATCTATCTTATAGATTTCTATTTACTTATCAAAATCTTGCACTAAAGTATGAAAAAAATCAAAGTTATAAGAAATTCAATCTATTTTAGGATTATATTTTTTTAGCCATAATAATCCTAAATTAATTGAATTAGAAAGAGATCTAATTATATCAAATATTACTAAACTATAATGACCACTATTTGCTACTTCTAAAAGAATAGTTTCATATATAACATCTCTAAAAGAAAATAAACAACCATCTATTACTTCTATATAAACATGTTTGGTTTTCTTAAATAAGAATATATCTTATTTTTTGACAAAGTCTTTATTTATAAAACATGCTAAGGCTCTTGAATCTAATAAGGATAAGACTTTATAATTTTTTGGTTCTAAAAAAACTTCTATTATAAAATAAGGTGAAGGATTTTAGAAAAAAAATAAGATCTTTACTAGGAATTATATAAGATTTCAACCACATGGTTTCTATTGTAGCTAGAGAAATTGATTTTTTCACATATTATCTTTTTTGACAACTATACTTATTAATTTGTAATTTTATTACTTTTATAGATAATATTAAGTAGTGTACTTGAATTTTCTATAATATAGATATAAACTTTCTTACCAATAATAAATCTTTTCTTACTTAATAAGAATTTTTAAATCTATTATGTCAATTTATATGGACTTTGGCTTAAATAAATAAGCTTATAAATATTGAAAAGATATTGCTATAGCTTGACTTATACTTCTTCAAACAAATATTTTTTCTTAGCATTTTTTAAAGAATTGATTGAGGCATGCAATGGCCTAAATAATAAATTACTCTAATGAATTTATTTTAAGTATTGTCAATAATAAATATTTGAAATTATCTTTTAATCTATATAAAAATTGATTAATAAGGATTTTTTCATTTCAATCTATGTCATAAGCAAGATTTTAGAATTCAATTGCATATGTAGTGGTTCAATGTGATTCTTTTAATAGCAATATGAGCTTTGTTTTTACTACCTTTTTCTATTATTTTTTTCAAATACAACTATAAATACTTCCAAGAATAAATTAAAATTAGAAAGTAGTCATGAATCTATTTTCATCAAAGGTACAAACTAATAGAGAGTACTTTTAGATAAAAGTGTGCCTGTGAATTCAACTTGGATAAAACCTTTGGAATATTGGAAAGAGTGCAACCTTAAATAGAGCTTAATTTATTGTAGAAATCCTTAAAATTTTGATCTTATTCCATCAAAAATTTTGAGTATATTAATTCTTGCCTCTTGTGCTTGTAGAAGCAAGACTTCTTGAATTTGATTGTGAAATTGATTTACTTTCTTCCTTTAATTGCACAACTTCTTGCCATAGACTTTAGACTTTTTTCATATCTATAGGAATAGTACCTCCATGATTCATGTTAGAAATACATGATATTTCTATTTTTAGAATATTAATAAGTTATAAAGGTGAATAATAATTACAAATCTATTCTTTTTTTTTTTGAAAGTAGCATCCATAATCTTTTTTTTTATAGATAATTCAAACAAATTCAAATAATTAAATTAAAAGAAGATAATCTTCAACCTCTATTATTAAATAAAAATTCTACAAAGAAGAATAATTCATTCTTTTTAAAAAAAAAATCAATGTTAAAAAACTAAATTATTTGTTTAAAAGTAGATAGTTGACATCCTTCAAAATACAATAATAGAAGTAAAATAATCCACTCACTTTTAAAATAAGATAAGATTAATAAGTCAATACTTTTGTCAAGGTGTTAAGGATATTAATCTCAAAAAAAAAAAATCCTCAATATATTCTTATGTCATTCAAAAAGATAAGATAATTACTCAATGATGGTAACATATTGAATGAGAATGATTTTTGCCAAAGGTAAGAAGACTAGAAAGTCTTGAAATAAGACTAAATTTTAGAAAGGCATTAATAAGAGTGAAAAAGGCTTTATTTTAGGCTCCATACATATTTTCTAACTAAGAGTTATGTGACAATATTCTATAAAACCTCCAACATGTATTGATTTTATTAAGTACATATCTTAATTTGCAAGATAAGTTATTGATATATGTACACCACATAGTTAGCTTATTCTATAAACTACAAATATATATATGACACGTGATTAATTTATTGACCAAGTTTTTAACCTACCAGTTAATTTCAAATACATATAAATTCAAAGAAGCATTTATAAAGCTTTTAGGAAGCTTTTCTAAAAGATATTATGAAATTAATCGATTTTTACTTACTTCTATTTAATCATACAAGTAATTATTGAAATAAATATGTTTGTTCGTGACATTAGATAAAAAATCAAGCAATTTTTGTAACAAAGAAATGAAAGTTTAATATAGATTGCATTCTACCTTCTATCTTTGTTTATTTCTTTTATATATTTGTGGTACTAAAGAGATGAAAAATCAACAACTAGCAAATTCAACTCATAATCTATTATTTTTTGAGTAGTAGGATAATGCATTGAAATTATCATAACCTTCAAGATGATGTAATAGATAAGAAGATTGTAAAGAACAAAAAATTCTTTGTTGAATAGATGGTGAGATATAACATATTTGATATCATGACCTTAAAAGAAACTCTCAATATTAGGTAATATTATTGGAGATAGAAACCATTCTTAATAGTCTCTAAATATTTTAATTGAAGAAAGCTATAAAAGTCTAAACAAAGATTAAATTATAAGGTGATTTTTATACACTAATATGGAATACTATTGATGGTTGAAAAGACCTATTAACTATCTTTAAAATAAACAAATATTAGAATGTGTGACAAATATAATTCATTATATTTTTAATTTTTTCAACATATAATCATCACTTCTTATGAAACTTATTTCTAGAAAGAAAGATAATATCACAGGCATATGTAAATATTTTAATAAAAAGTAATAGATAGAAGATAAATATAGCTAATTTTAATAATATATTATAGAAAAGCTTTTTAAAAGTTTTATAGACATGAATTTGTCTTAATACATATTTATAATTAATTTATAGGTTAAAAACTTAATCAATAAGTTGGCCATATGATATACATGTATAAAAAATATTTTACAAATTGGTCATGTATTAGATGTCTTATAGAACATTGATACTTAGCCCTTAGTTAAATAGTGTATATAGAAACAAAAGTAAATTCTTTTTTATTCTTATCAATACCTTTTTTGTCCTTAATCTTATTTCAAGAGCATCATATTTTCTTGAATTTGATAATAGATATTTTAATTTGATATCATATTATCTTTGAATGATTATTTACTCTTTTAAGTGATAGAAGAGTGTATTAATCTTTTGGTTCTTTGTGACTCATATCTTTGATATAACATCTATCAAAATCAATATAATTTTTTAAAAAAAAAATTATTAAAAAAAAAAAAAAAAACAAGATTCAATAAAGATTTTATTTTACCTTTTATTATTTATATTTTTATATATATTTGTAGTATCAAAAAATTAAAGAATCAACAACCAATAGATGAAACTCAAAAGCTATCATTTATTGATTTTTCAAATAAGTTATTGAAATTATCAATATCTTTAAAATAACCAAAGAAAAATAAAAATTATTAAATATGACAAGTTATTTCTTAAATAGATAGCAAGATACATCATATTTGGTATCATGACCTCAAAAGAGACTCTCAACATTTGATGATATTATTGGAGGTGAAAATTATCCTTTATGGTATTTTATATTTTTTTTAAAAGAAGTTATAAAAAAGTTAACAATGATCAAATAATAGGGTGATTTTTTTTTGTATTGGACATTATTGATGGTTGGAAGGACATATTATCTACCTTCAAAGGAAAAAAAGATCAAAATATATAACAAATGCAATTTGTTGCATCTTGAATTTCTTCAAGTTTTTATCACCGCTCTTTATGGAACTTGTGCTTGGAAGAGGGAGTATTGTCATGGTTATATTTGATAGTTATAATTATTTAAATAATAATAATTAAGTATATATAAGTAAAAGTAAATAAATTATTATCATAGACATCCATATTTATTCTAATATTTATCCATATGATTAAATAAAAGTAAATAAAAGTAAATTTATTTTCTAGAGATGCTTTTTAGAAGCTTCATAGATATTGGTTTGACTTTATATGTGTTTATAGTTGATTGGTAGGTTAGAAACTTGATCAACAAATTAACTATATGTTGGTAACTTATAAAATAAGCTAACTATGAAGCATATATATATATATATATATATATATAAAACATGTCTTGTAAATTAAGATACATGTCTTGTAAATTAAGATACATGTCTTATAAAGTCAACATGTTTCAGAGGTCCTATAGGACATTGCCACATAGCTCCTAGTTAAGATTATATATAGAAGCAAGAGTAAAGCCTTCTTCACTCTTGTCAAAACCTTTCTAATCCTTATTCTCATCTCAAGTCTTTTTAGTATTTTTGTCTTTGGTAATAGCCATTCTAATTCAATATAGTACCATCATTCAGTAATTTTCTAATCTTTTTGAGTAATATAAGAGTATATTGATATTTTAATTATTTGATACTCATATCTTTGACAATTTGATAAGAATGCCAACTTACTATTTTTATTTTGTTTTAAAAGTGAATGGATTATCTCACTTCTATTGTTATATTTTGAAAGTGGATTATCTATCTTTAAATATATTGTTTAGTTGTCTAATACCAATTTTTTTCTTTAAAAAAAATAGATTATCCATCTTTGTAGAAATTTTTATTTGATATTAGAGATTGTAGATTATCCTCCTTCAATTTGACTTGTGAAATTGTTAAGTTGTTTGAAATGGAAAGAAAAATCATCAATGTTATACTTTGTGGAATTGAGAATAGATTTGTAACTATTGTAGATCTTCACAAACTTGTCAATACTCTTAGAGTAGAAATTTCATACATCACCAGTATCAATAATAGAAATACTAATCCTATACCTATAGAAAAAGTTTAAAATCTATGGCAAAAAATTGTACAATTGCAAGAAGTAAGTAAATCAACTTCACAACCAAATCTAAAAAATTTTGCTTCTATAAGTACAACAAAGATATGGATTAGTATGCCCAATAAATTTGATGGAGCAAAATCAAAATTGTGAGGATTTGTACAAGAAGACAAGCTTTATCTAAGGTCATATTTCTTTTGATATGCTAATGGATTTATTCAAGTTAGATTTATAGGTATATTTTTATTTAAAAGTATTCTTTTTTAATTTGTATTATTAGTGGAAATAGATTCATGATTCTTTTATGATTTGAATTCATTTGTAGAAGTATTTATGGCTATATTTAGAGATAATGATTAAAAAATAATAGTAAAAATTAAGCTCTTATCTTCACTACAAAGATCTTGATTAGCTACCATATATATTCCATAATTTCAAAACCTTGTTTGCAATATAGACTATAATGACAAAGCTCTTATTAATCAATTTTGATATGAATTGAATAATAATGTCAAAAACTTATTATTGACAATGCTAAAAATAAAATCTTTGAAATAATTTATTACTTAAGTCATTACATGCAACAATCAACTATTTAAAAGGCATCAAGAATAAAGACTTGGCTGAAGAAGAACAAGCCAAATAATGATAATATCTTTTAAGTTTTTAGAAACTTATTTATTAAAGCCAAAACTAATACAAATTGATACAATACATTTCAAAGTCTTCACTAAATAAGAAAAGATTTGTGCTTATATTATAGAGAAGCTAAACACACTGCTCAATATTGTTCAAAAAAAATAATGCAATCATAAAATGAAGAGCATGATTGCTAAAGAAGTCAATATGTCATCAAATAAGTTTTTCAACCTACAATAGGAACTATGCAGCTAAAATCATGTATGATACCTAACAAAGATCTTATTCTCTTTTCACATCTATTATCTTGTTTTACAATAGATGTGTATTTAAGATCTAAAAATCACAAAGTCTTTATATTATTAGATTCAAGAATTTCAACATGTTTTATAGATAAAAACTTCGTCAAGAAATAAAAAATACTTTTAGTCAAGAAAACTAAATCCATACATGTAGAAGTCATAGATGGTTGTTTGTTATCTTTTGAAGATATTACTTATGAGATAATTATTTTAGATGTAGCAATTAAAGATCATAATAGTATTATAATATTTAATGTAATAAGATCTCTTTTCAATCTAATTATTTTAGGATCATTGTGGTTAAAAAAATATAATCCTTAAATAGATTGGATTTTTTATAATTCTATTTTTTTTTTGTAATTTAATCCAAAATTTCAATAGTAAAGTAAAAATAGATAAGCTTAGTATATCTAAATCCTTACTAATAGGTGTAAAAAATTTCATGCATGTGACAAAAGAAGGATCATCTTTTATTATATATAACATACCTATTTCTAATGGTAGGAAGATATTAAGTAGTAATCCTAGCCAATATTAAGTTTTCTATGATATTCTTTTAAAAAAAATATAGATATTCTTTTAGAGTATTAATCCTATGATTGTTTAAGTCATCTATAAGTAGGAGCTCAACTACTATTTGGACCAATGTATAGCATATTGCAAAATAAATTGGTTGGACTAAAGGAGTATATTAACAAGAACTTGGCTAAAAACTTCATATGCCACTTGAAATCTCCAACAAAAGCTCCTAACTTATTTGTAAAGGAAAAAGATGGATCTTTGGAGATATACATATGCTATCAAGGACTTAACAAGATTACCATCAAAAATAGGTATCTCCTATCTTTGATTTCAAGACTTCTTTACTAATTCAATTAAGTAAAAATCTACATAAAAATAAATCTATAAGGAGCATACAATATGATCTATATCAAAGAAGGAGATCAATAAAAGAGTATTTTTTGAACTAGGTATGGACATTTTGAATATAATGTCAAGCCTTTTAGACTCATAAATGCATTAGCTATTTTTCAACATCTCATGAATGATGTCTTTTATAAGTTTCTTGATGATTTTATTATTTTTTAATTAGATGATATTCAAATCTACTCTAAAAATATAGAAGCATATGAATTTCATATTCTTCATTTGTTACAAAAACTTAGAGATATAGGATTATATGCAAAAATAAAAAATCATGTATTCTATGTTAATCAAGTTGATTTCTTAATATACACCATTTCTAACAAAAGATTAATGATGGATCCTAAAAAAAATCAAACTATCATGGATTGGAAGGTCTCAAAAATAATCAGAGATGTACAATATTTTTTGAGATTTGCTAATTATTATCAAATCTTCATCAAGAACTTTTTTAAGTAGTAACTCCTCTTATATATCTAATATGTAAAGACTAACTTGAATGGAGCAAAGAAGCTGAAATATCTTTTAAAACCTTGTAGATATGATTTATTTTTGTACCAATTTTATATGACATCAAATTTTCTAATGCATTTTTCATAGAAATAAATGCATCAAATTTTTCTATAAGTGATCTTTTATCACAAATAAGAGCAAATGATAAGCTCTATATAGTAGTTTTTTATTCTAGAAAATTTTTAGAAACTAATATTAATTACAAGATTTAAGACAAAGAACTTTTTGTAATTATGGATTCATTTTAAGAATGGCATCATTATCTAGAAGATACTTTTAGTTAAGTTACTATTTATATAAATCACAAGAATCTTGAGTATTTTATATTGATACATGTTTTGAATTGTTGCCAAGTCCGTTTGAATATGTTTTTATTAAAATATAATTTCAAGATTACATATAGACTTAAAAAAAACAAAATTTATTAGATGTTTTTTTAGATATTTGTACCAAAAGAAAAAATATAGCTTTTGATCAATAAAAAATGATTTGCTTGAAGTTGGAGCATTTTCATCTTTATGCAATAAAATAAACATCAATTGTTGATTCAATCTTTATTAAGAAAATTCAATCAAGTATGTATTTTGATCCTCTTATTCATTATGTTAAGAATAATTCTTCTAAGTCTCATAATACTTCTAAGTTTAAGTTCAAGAATAATCTACTGTACTTTAAAAAATAATCATACATTTTAAAAGACAAAGCTTCATTACATATTTCAAAACAATCAATGTCTTTTATTTTTATATATTTTATCACAAGTCTTTCAATCTCAAGTTTTTATGATTTTATATTCAAGATAATAGATTTTTTTATCAAGATGACATATTTTATATTATATAAAAAATTTATTATAGGTCAAGAAATTGCTAAGTTTTTTTTTGATAAAATTTATTACTATAATGGATTATTCAAGGATATTATATTAGATAAGATGATTCAATTTATATCAAGATTTTAGAGAATCTTTTTTAAGATATTATAAATAAATAAAAATATTTCTTTGACTTTTCATCCTTAAATTGATGGACAAAAAAAATAGGTGAATCAAGTTTTAGAGCAATATTTGAGGAATACCATCAATTATCATCTGCTAATGGTAAAAGAATTATCATTCTTTTACCATTAGCAGAGTTTATATAGAATAATTTGATATATTTGTTTATTCAACAAATATCTTTTTGTGCTAATTATGCTTATCACTTATTACTTGATATTTTTGACTTTTTAAAAGTTGATAATCCTACAGTAAAAAAATTGACAAATTATTTGTCAGATTTACATGCAATAATAAAGGCACAATTAAAAGAAGCTTAAGAACAACAAAAGATCAATGTGGATGCCTATTATAAAGAACAACCACAATTCAAGATGGATGATAAGATATGATTATTTTGTTGCAATATCAAGACTACTTATCATTGTTACAAGTTGGACTATTATGGACTTAGATCTTATTCTATTAGTGAATAAGTCAATTTTATTTCTTATTGATTAAATCTATTGGAATTTATGAAGATCTATCTTATATTCTATGTATTTCTTTTTGAGCCATATAAGACAATGAATATTTCAAAAAAAAAGAAAAATGCCACATCTTCCTATGGAAGTGGATAATAATCAAGAATATAAGGTGGAAGAAGCTTTAGATTTAAGGAGGCACCAAAAAAGATTAAAATATCTTATTCATTGGTACAAATATGATATTAATGAATGCACATAGGAACTAACAAAAATCTTATAAATGCAACAAAAAAAGTTAAAATTTTTCATCGATGACATCCATCAAAACTAAGCAGAAGAATACCAAATTTTTATTAAAATAGAAATAAGATCCAAGAAAGATAGCATTTTATCTTCTATTCTTGTTTGTAACTTTTATATATTTATGATGCTAAAAAATTGGAGAACCAACAATAAGAAGATTTAATTAAAGAATTAATATTTGGTATCATAGACATATACATTTATTCCAATAGTTACTTATATGATTAGATAGAAGTAGGTAAATATAGATTAATTTCATAAAGTCTTCTTGGAAAAGCTTCTTAGAAAGCTTTATAGATACAATTTTGACTTTAGATGTATTTATAAGATAGAAACTTGGCCAACAAGTTAACCACATGTTGGTAGCTTATAGAACAAGTTTATTCTGTGTAGTAGCTTATGAAATAAGCTAACTATGTAGCACATATATAGATAACTTACCTTACAAGTTAAGACATGTGGCTAGTGTGAGCCTAAAATCCACCACTCTATGGATTTAGTACTACACAATGAGCTCAAGAGGTAGAATGGAAGAACTCCCAATTGAGAAATTATTAGGTTAATTAAAATGTAGGTGTTTATAATTCAATTAAAATTAACGCCTTCCAAGCAATGATTACCGATATTAAATTAAAATATCAGATGAAATTCACCACACAAAAAAAGGATAAAAGTAATTAATTAAGTTTTTCTTATTAATTTATAATAAGAATAAAAACTTAAGTTTAAATTAAAAGTTAAAAGTTAACATTAAAAGTTAAAGTTAAAAGTTAAAGTTAAAGTTAAAAATTAAAGTTAAATATCAAATTTAAAAGTTAAAGTTCAAAGTTTAAAATTTTAAGTGAAAATATTAAAGGTTAAAAGTTAAAAGTTAAAATTTATTAGTCAAAAGTTGAAATGTGGAGATTACGAGTTACTGTGAAGATAAAAGTAAAAATAAAATAAGAGGGGTAAAAGCAAAGATACCTTGACAACACTAAGGATTGAAGGCAGCAACCCCCTTCTACTCCAAAATTCGCCAAAAATTTTAATTAGCTCCAAATTGAATGACTATCAAGTTTTTGCAAGGTTAACTTAAAGGCGCTCCTGCTCCAACAAATCTCATTACAATCTAGTGATCCATTCGTGAGAATTGCTCCTTTGAAGTTGAGTGATCCAAACTGCCGCGGCGACCAACCCCCTTCACTTAGAAATTCGTTAAAAATTCAAATTTTCTTCAAATCCAGCGAAACTTGTGCCCTTCAAAGCTTAGCTTACAAATCTTGATGGTTCCAAAATTTCAAACGAATCCAATTATCAGACACTGAGAAATGCCTTCCCAAACTCGATTAATCTAAACTACAAAGGCAGTCGACCCCCTCACACTCAAAATTTCACCAAAAATTCAGTTCAACTCTAAATGGAGCGAACCTTACCTTATTGGAAATTTAACAACAAAATTTATAACTAAAAAAAAATCACATTGGAACTAGAACAATTGGATGACTGATGGAGGAAAATCTGAGGCTCTTGAAACCCTTGGAGTAATTGAGAGGCCAAAGGAGCTATTCACCACAATGAAACGTGTTTTAAGACCCAATGTCTATCATTCACAAATCGAAATCCATGCACACCCACCGAAAAAATTCAAAATGAGATTTAAAATCTAAATGAAATTAAAATTAGGGATTTTGGCCAAATTTTAGCATGGCTTCGCCCTTCACCAAAAGAGGAGAGAGAGAGGGCTTGAAAAACCAAGCCTCTCTTAAACAATTGAGAGGAGGCTCGTAGAAGGGTGACTACATTTCTACCCTTGATTTTTTAGATCCCTAATCTAGATCTACGGCCTTCATTCATCCAAGAGCCAATCTCGTTATCAAGGCTGATGGCCCTTGTAAGTGGTCAAGAAGGCATTTTTTTTATAAATCTAACTTCACTATTGTGTTCAAAACACCTTTTTAAGCTAAGATCGACTACTCACATGCTCCAATCCATGCTCAATTATAATTTCTATGGAAGTTTTTACTTACAAAGATCTTGGTAATTTTTTTGTGAAATTCTTCAAAATGAGAATTTCATTGCTTCTCTTGTATTTTGAAGGAGAAATTTCTGATCTTATTTTCTTCACTCCACGAGGTGAATCCAGTGCCACCATTGCATTAAAGAAACACCTATTAAGTAGAAGAACCACCATGCCGCTTAAATTTACCAAATTTGGAGGAAAAATCCAAAATTACCATTGCTTACTTTCCTAAATCTTTTTGAGAATTATAATTCCAACCCCTAAATCATGTGAATGATTATAGATGTACTCATTGGCTTTTAGTCAACCCTTATAGTAATGACTAACAACCTCTAAATTATTAAACTAACTAAGTTGCTATTCTAATTTTATAACTCTTATCACTTTAGTCCTAATTAACCTAATTCAAGGAATTAGGCTATGATTTATACCATGAGGGGTTGTAATCCTAAAAATTCTATAAAACTAAATTCTACTTATATAAATCCTAATCTAACATGTTTAATTATCGTAAAATAGGAAAATAACAAAAATTTAAATTTTAGAGTATAATTGAGAGCTAACATGTGGCGCACCATCTGTGGGCTATTTGCCATGCGAATAGAATGGACCCTTGAGTCTCTTACAAACAAAGGTAGTATCTTATCTAATGGCACATGGTCAATAGAAATTTGAAGAATAAGGTTCTTAAAAATAATAAAATCATAATATAGAATCCGATATCAAATCCTCTCTACTCTAATATCTATTTATTAATATTATAAATTAAAATATTAGAACTCATCCTTCTTCTTCAAGTAATGTCAATTTGGAGCACTATAGAAGAATAATTAGAAGTTAAAAAGTTGAAAATAAAAATAACCATGTCCTCTCTTCTTAGAATAAATTCTAACCTATAAATAATAAATTAATTCAACCAGCCTTCCTCCTTTATCAAAGTGATTTTGGATTAAAAGAAAAGAAGTAAAAATGGAAGAAGAATAATAAAATAGAAAGATGTTAATTACTACAAGAGAAGTAATGTCTTTTCTTAGTAATTTGAACCTAATCTATGTAAATCATCTAATAGCAAAAGTGAGAATATATTTTTAACTATTTTAGATCTTTATGAGTTTGTCAACACTCTTAGGACGGAAATTTCATACATCACCAATGTCAATCATGGGAGCACTATTTCTATATCTATGAAAGAAGTCTAGAGTCTACGAGAAGAAGTTTTACAGTTGAAGGAAACAAGTTGATCAACCTCACGACCAAATTTAGGGGGTCTTGCCTCTACAAGCTCAAGAAAAGCAAGAATTAATATGCCTAAGAATTTTGATGGAATAAGATTAAAAAATTTAGGGTTTTTACAATAAATTAAGCTCTACTTAAGGTTACACCCTTTCTAGTATGTGGATGGATTTATTGAAGTTAGCTTCATAGGTGCATTTCTATCTAGAAGTACTTTTTTTTGATTTGCACCTTTGATGGAAAAGAATTTATGACTTCTTTATGATTTAAATTCATTCTTGGAAGTATTTACGACTACATTTGGAAAAAGTGATTGAAAATGAGTAGTAAAGACCAAACTCTTAACTTTACAAAAAGAATCACAATCAGCCACTATATATGCTACTGAATTCCAAAACCTCGCTTACAATGTGGACTAGAATGACAAAGCACTTATCAATTAATTTTGATATGTGTTGAAGGATAGCATGAAAGATTTATTATTAACAATTCCAAAACTAGAATCTTTAGAACAATTTATTACTCAAACCATTACATACAATAATTGATTATTTGAAAGGCATGAAGAACAAAGACTTGGCTGGAGAAGAACAAGTCAAGTAATGGCAACAGTTCTTAAGTTTTTTTAAACATATTCATTAAGGCTGGAACCAATGCAAATTAATACGATATGTTTTAAACCTCTCACAAAGCAAGAAAATAATCAATGTTGCAAAGAGAATTTATATTTATATAATGGAGAAACTAAATACAATATTCAATATTGTCCATAGAAACAATGCAACTACAAAATGAGGAACTCGATTACCAAAGAAGATAATGTGGCAAAAAATGAGTTTCTCCAACTACAATAGGGATCATGCAATTGGAATCATATGCAACATCTAATAAAGGTCCTATTTTTTTCTCAGACCCTTCATCTTGTTTTACAATAGATGTGTACTTAGGACCTAAAAATCAAAAAATTTGTGCCTTATTAGATTCAAGAGCCTCAGCATGCTTTATAAACAAAGATTTTATCAAAAATCAAAAAATACCTTTAGTCAAGAAAACTAAATCCATACATATAGAAGTCATAGATGGTCATTTATTTTCTTTTGGAAATATTATTCATGAGGCTGTTCTTTTAGATGTAGCAATTAAAGATCATAACAGTGTAATATTATTTAATGTAATAAGATCTCCTTCCAATCTAGTTATTTTAAAATTATTGTAGCTAGAAAAATATAATCATCAAATAGATTGGATTTTTTGTAACTTTAACTTTTGTAATAGTATAATCTAAGATCGGATTAGTGAAGTAGAAGTATATAAGTCTAATATATCCAAACCTTTGCTGGTAGGTATGAAAGCTTTCATGCTTGTTGCAAAAAAAGAATCATCTTTTGCTATATATGCTACACCCATTTCTAATGATAAAAAAAATATCAAGAATTTCAAGATGTTTTTTAAAAGAAGAATGCAGATACTCTTTTAGAGCATTCACCTTATGATTGTTAAATTGATCTATAAGAAAGAGCTCAACCACCATTCGGATCAATCTATGGCTTATTGTAGAATGAATTGGCTGCATTCAACAAGTATATTGATAGAAACTTGATAAAGAATTTCATATGCCATTCTAAAACTCCAACCAAGGCTCCTATCTTATTTATAAAGAAAAAAGATGGATCTCTGTGGATGTGTGTGGATTATCAAGGACTTAATAAGATCACCATCAAAAATAGGTATCATTTGTTTTTGATTTCAAGACTTTTTGACCAACTCAATCAAACAAAGATCTATATCAAAATAGATCTATAATGAGCATACAACTTAGTTTGTATCAAAAAATGAAATGAATAGAAGATTATTTTTTGAATTAGATATGGATATTTTGAATATAATGTCATACCTTTTGGATTCATGAATGCATTAGCTATTTTTCAACATCTTATGAATGATGGTTTTCATGAATTTCAAGATGATTTTTTCATTTTCTATTTAGACGACATTTTAATCTACTCTAAGAACACAAAAGGCCATTAATTTCATATTTGACAAATATTACAAAAACCTAAAGATGCAGAATTATATGCCAAGTTAAAAAAGTGTATATTCCACACTACTCAAGTTGACTTTTTAAGATACATCATTTCCAACAAAGGCCTTATGATGGATCTTGAAAAGGTCCAAACTATTATAGATTGGAAGATACCAAGAACAATACAAGATGTGTAATATTTTTTGGACTTTGCTAATTACTACCAAATCTTCATCAAGAAGTTTTTTCAAGTTGCAACTCTACTTACACAATTGACTTGTTAAGACAAACTTAAGTGGAATAAAGAAGTAAAGACATCATTTGATGCTTTAAAGAAGGAATTTATTTTTGTACCAATCTTGTATTGTATCAACTTCTCTAAGGTATTTTTTGTGGAAATAGATGCGTCAAACTTTGCTATAAGTGGCATATTATCACAAATAGGAATAAATAAAAACCTTCACTTAATAGCTTTCTATTCTAAAAATTTTTTAGTAGCTAAGATTAATTATGAGATCTATGGCAAAGAGCTCCTTGCAATCATGGGTTCATTTTTAAAATGGCATCATTATCTAGAAAGTACCTCAAGTCCATTCACTGTGTATACAGATCATAAGAACTTCAAGTACTTTATATTATCATGTGTTTTGAATCATCATCAAGCTTGTTGGAGCATGTCTTTATCTACATTCAATTTCAAGATTATTTATCAATGTAAAAAATAATATCTATTAAACACTCTTTCTAGATATATTTGTCTTGTATCAAAAGAAAGAGATATATCTTTTGATCAATAAAGAACGATTCTCTTGAAACTCTAGCATTTTCATCTTTGAGTAATAAAATCAACATTAGTTATTAATTTAACCTTTATCAAGCAAATTCAATCAAGTATATCTTCTAATTTTCTTGTTCATGATATCAAGGATGCTTCTTATAAGTCCTATAACACTTCAAAGTTTGAATTCAAGAATAACTTGTTATATTTTAAAGATGGATTATATATTCCAAGAGGCATGGCATGATTACATATCCTTCAAGCTCGTCATAATTTTCCAATAACTAGACATTTTAGATACATTAAGACTTTGCAGCTAAAATCAAGAGATTTTTCATGGCTTCAAATATGGAAGGCAGCCAAAGACTTTGTACAATCATGCAATACTAGTTCAAGATCCAAAACTCCTCATCATCGACCTTATGGACTTCTTCAACCATTACTAATTCAAAAACAGCCATAGTCTTTTGTTTCAATGGATTTTATTACGAATCTTTCAGTCATAGGTTCATATGATTTTATATTCATAATCATAGATTGCTTCACCAAAATGGCACATTTTGTACTATACACAAAATCTATTTTAGGTGAAGAAATAGCTAAGTTTTTTTTTGAGAATATTTATTACTATCATGGATTACCAAAGGATATTATATTAGATAAGGGGACTTAATTTATATCTAGATTTTGAGAAATCCTATTTAAGATTTTAAAGGTAGATATAAATCTTTCATTTATTTTTTATCCTCAAATTGATGGACAAACAGATCAGGTGAATCAAATCCATAGCAGTATTTGAGATGTACCATCAACTATCATTAAGATGATTGGACAACTCTTTTACCATTGGTAGAATTTACATACAATAATTTGATATATTTTTCTATTCAACAAACACCTTTCTTTGCCAATTATGGTTATTATTCATGAATTGATATTTTTCACTTTTTAAAAGTTGATAATCCTATAGCAGAAGATTTAGTAAATCATTTGTCAGATCTATGTGCAACAATGAAGATATAATTAAAAGAAGCTCAATAACGAAAAAAATCCAACGTGGATGCCTATCATAAGGAGCAACTACAATTCAACATAGGTGACAAGGTATCGTTACTTTGTCACAACATCAAGACTATTCATTCTTGTGATAAGTTGGGCTATCATAGGTTGGGATTTTTTCTTATTTGTAAATAAATCATTCATGTTGCTTATCAATTATATCTATCAAAGTCTATGAAGATCCACCCTCTATTTCACATGATCTTCTTTGACTCGTATAAGAAAGTAAATATCTTGAGAAGAAGATAAATGCTACTTCCTCTTATAGAAGTGAATAATAATGAAGAGTTTAAAGTAGAAGAAGACTTAGTTACAAAGTGGAGCCAAAATAGATTGAAATATCTTATTTATTAATACGGATATGATGTTAGTGAATGTACATGGGAGCCATCAAAGAATCTTACAAATGTTGTAAAGAGAGTTGATGCCTTTCATCAATAAAATCCATAAAAATCAAGATAAAGAATAGAAAATCTTTGTTATGAAAGAAATAAGATCAAAAGAAGATAACATTCTACCTTCTATCTTTCTTTGTAGCTTCTATGTATTTAAAAACTGAAGAGATAGAGAACCAATAAAGAGATAGAGAACCAATAACCACTAGATTCAACTCAAGAGCTTTCATTTGCGGACTTACTGGATGAGATATTATGATTGTCACAGCCTTCAAGATAATAAAATCAAAATGAAGATCCTCAAGAATAATATGTCTTTCTTCGAATAGATGGTGAGATACAACGTGTTTGGTATTATAACCTTGGAAGAGACTTTCAATGTTTGGTGATTTTATCAGAGGTAAGAACAACTCCAAACGGTGGTCCAAATGATTTATTTGAAAGAAGTTACAAATGCCTCAACAATGACCAATTAATGGGTTGGTCTTCTATCCTTGATATAAGACACTATTGATGGCTGAAAGGGCAAATCAACCATCTTCAAAGAGAGCAAAGATTGGAGTTAATATCATGGACATATACATTTATTCTAATAGTTACTTATATGATTAAATAGAAGTAGGTAAATATAGATTAATTTTATAAATTTTTCTAGAGAAACTTCTTATAAGCTTTATAGACACAATTTTGACTTTAGATGTATTTATAAGATAGAAACTTGGCCAACAAGTTAACCACATGTTGGTAGCTTGTGAAACAAGTTTACTCTATGTAGTCGCTTGTGCAACAAGCTAACTATGTGGTGCATATATAGATAACTTGCCTTGCAAGTTAACACATGTGGCTAGCAAAGTGAATACATTTTAGAGGTCCTATAAAACATCACAATATAGTTCCTAATTAAGAGTATATATGAAGGCAAGAGTGAAGCCTTCTTCACTCTTGTCAATGTCTTTCTAATATTTAGTCTTTTTTCAAGACTTTTTATTCTTTTTGTTTTTGGCAATAACCATTCTAGTTAATATTACATCATCTTTTGAATAACTTTCTAGTTTTCTTCAATGATACAATAGTATATTGAGGTTTTTCTTTCCTCCAGATTCATGTCTTTGACACTTGTTAACTTATCAAATAAAACATTGTGTTTGTCACTACTTTCAAGATGATATAATTGACATAAAGATCTTCAAGAACAACATGTCTTTCTTTAATAAGATAGTAAAATATAATGTTTTTGGTATCCCGACCTTGAAAGAGACTTCTAATGTTTAATAATTATATTAGAAGTAAAAACGACTATTGATAGTGTTGCAAATATTTTATTTGAAGGAAGTTATGAAAGCTTGAACAATTATCAAATAACAGGGTAGTCTTCTACCTAGGTATGAAAAACTATCAATAGCTGTAAAGACCTATTAACCATTTGTGAAGAAAACAAAATCACAAACCATAGATTTGCTACCAACAACAATCTGTATCCATCTCCAGAATAGTCAATTTTTAGAAGGTGTTATTCCAACAAACAAATGCTGAACAAAACTTCCTGTGCAAGCTATAGCCTCCCCCATTGCGCACTGGACCACCCCTCTTCGTCGAACTAGCAATGGATTGCCGATTTATGTGCAGTGAAAGCCACCCCTCTTCGTCGAACTAGCAATGGATTGCCGATTTATGTGCAGTGAAAGCCACCCCTCTTCGTCGAACTAGCAATGGATTGCCGATTTATGTGCAGTGAAAGCCAGCGATCACTCAAAGCTTTTCCACCGTCAACACTGAATTGGGTACATTGCCAACTCTGCAACACTTGAGAAAAAATTATGCGAAACTGTGCCGCATCATCCCCTGAAACAGCTTATTTGAGGACCATCAGGCTTGACTCGTGCTGCCATTGTTCCCTGGTTCGGTACTACAGCTCCATGCCCGCGGCCATCCAGCTCCATCAGGCACCGGAGGATCACCTCGCACCGTTGGAAGCAATTTTTCCTGCTCCTACATATCATATGCCACTGCTATGGCGGCATCACACTGGGTTCCTGTCGACCGCCGAATCCGCACCCCACAACTACCCTCACACAACCAGACTTCGTGCTCCAGCTTAAGCTACATACAGATAACACTGCGCCGTGAAGGGAGAGCTCCATGTCATTCCACTGGCTCTCGGTGCAAGCCTCGGCGCCAGACCTCCTAGCGTCCCGCCCACCAACGCGTACGTGTATTTCCCCATCGGGCTCTCGGCGCCTCCGGATGTGGTGATCTTCAGCAGTTGCCACGGTAACCCTTCAACATCCATGCGTACGGGCCTGGTGCACATTTGTCCCGACAGCCAGTATCCGCTAGGCCCCTTGAACTGCCACATCGTCTTGCTGCCGTATCGGTCTGGTCTCGTGGCAGTGCCAAACTTGCCCAAAGCGTTTCCGCCCGCGACCTCGGCAATGGTGGCAAAAATGCCCTGGTACACCCATTTCCCGCCGGTGAACTTGTACGTCACCTTTCCTTCCAGAAACACGACTTGAACGAAGGTTGCTTTGGGGGTGATAGAGGCTGGCATGCGAGGAGGTTCACGGTCTTGGTTGTAAAACTTGAAAGTTCCCCCAAACGGGACGCCGGATGTGGCACCGTTGGACGCGCACAGAGCTTTGCGCGGAGGCAGACCACCCTTGGTCCTCGTGAGCGAAACAAACGCAACCTGCGAAGCGTCCCCTGAACCGCGATGGACCTTCACGATGGCGAGGTACTCAGGGATTGCGGACGAAGAAACCCTCACGGACTTCACAAGCGTAGCTGCATTGCCAGAATACACATGTAAGCACACTTTTACAAGAACCAGCAGCGAAGACGGAATCCTACTCCGCAGATTGTTTATCTGCAACACAACTAGGAAAAATGTACTCTGCATGGTTACCTTGCAGACCGCTGATAGATTGGCCAGATTCGTAATAGCCCCCTGCAGAGTTGATGATGTTCCAGTAATACGTCACCACCCGCGTCTTCGCATTGTAGACGGACCGGTACGTCCCAAGCTTTGAACCATCCTGTGCGTACAGATTAGAAGAAGAGCCCGTCCTCGTCCAAGACCCGCGGTTGCAGACATATGTCTGAGAACCCTTCGCAATGGTTCCCGTGAATCCCACGCTGCAAAATACACCCCGTTCGCTTAGAAGGACGCATGCACGGAGCTTGTAAAACACAAGCTTGCGGAAATCAAATAATCAGAGTTGCTGGAACATGATCATCCATCAGATTCACAACCCTTGACTCGTGAAGTTGTGAGAACGTAGGCTTGCAAGCACAAAGTGCAGTGGTTGTATACCTATATCCTCTGGGAGGAACTAGGCCAATTGCAGAAGCAACACTCCACAACTGCCATTGCAGAAGTACGGCGAAGAGACAGAGAATGGTGCTCTTATACGACATGTTGAGAGCGTTGGATAAGCGGCACACTGGGTACAATGCGGTGGGTGTAAACTCGGAACTCAACAAAACCGCATGATTGTGGGACACGGAATGAGAGGTGTCCAAATCGGCGCCACAAGACCACTGCGATACAATCAACACAGGAAAGCTAATTGACCATGAGAGGCTAGGGAGTGGAGGGAACTTATAGGCAGGATCTTGTGGAAAGCAGGAAGCAGGCATGTCCCAAATCTGACAGCTAAAGAATCCGTCGTAGAACGTTTTGTTTGATTTTAGAATTTTCTTTTTAGAAGCCAAATGTTGATATGCAGTCTGATATTTTAAGTATTCGTTATTTGTGGTTTGTGCATAATGAGGTGCTCATAATGTTGTGTTTTTGGGTGTTTGTGTTATTTTTTTCTCGTGGTTTTTTTTTTTTTTTTTTTGGATAGACAGTTTTTCAAGTCATAGACGTCACCTGATTATATTTGCATTGGTGTTGTCACATTTAGATGTGGTGGATTGCATTTATTTTTTTGTGATTGTGTTAGAACTGTCTAATTGTCAAATTATGTTGTGTTAGATTAAAACTATTTTCAAATGTCTAAATGATCGTCTACAGATTGGTTAGTATTAGAGGTGCACATGTTGATGTAATAATTTGTTCCTAGTTGTGATGATAGGAAAAATATCTAAGTAAGTTTTGGCAATATTGATATGATTGTTAACAAGATTGGATTCTTAAATGACAATTGCATCTAGTTATAGAAGACTTTAAACCTACAAATAGATTCTGAGAAATAATACAACAAAATTAGAAAGCTTTTCAACCTGAAGAAGAAAAATTATCCTTTTAAAACTTTGCCATTTGAAGAGGTCATAAAATAGATCACAAATTTATTTTTAGTGCAAATATTTTTGCGCACACATTTTTCATTATAATAAATGCAATAAACATAAAAAATTTGGTGCTTTTATATTCAACAACCACTTTTTAACAATCCTAACAAAGTTTATAAAGTTTTTGTAAAATCCATTTCTATCACACGGTTCTACCACAATTTTCAGATACAAGAATTTACATGTCGTCTCCTCACAATAAAACGACTCATATGATTGAGCCACTCCAAAGGGAAAACAACGAATACTGACAAACTTTTAGATCTTTCATTCGTTATCACAAGTATGAGGTTTAAACAAAAAAATAATATAGAAGAAACCCTAGATATAACGGTGGAGTGTGCAGTCGCATTGTGCCTGCGTTGAGTTAACTCCACCCTTGATTACCATCTGGGTGAACTAACGCCAGTGAGTTTTTGCAATCTCCCAGAGGCGCTGAGCAACTCCCAGGAGTTAGAAGCTAGGGCGTGTTAGGGGCGGGGTTCAGCTGAAACAAGGTGCGATCTAATCCAGGACATCACCAAGCATCATGTGCTAAGCAGCGTAAACGCTGAATTGGGAATTTTGAGTGATGGTTGATTAAAACAAGGACAGAAGTGGTGTTTCGGAAGGAAGGAATGCGCAAATTAACCAGAGTGTCAGCAGCAGGCAAGCGCCAATCCGTAGATGGTGGTCAGGAAGACAATCAAGTCTCTAAACTGAGGAGACTGCCAACAAAATGTTGGAGACGACACGAACAGTCCCAAGGACGCTCGGATACCCAATCCCGGTGCGAAGTACTGAAGAGGTGCCATGGCAAGAAGGATCAGTCGACAGAAGTCAAGGCTTTCAGCTACATATCCGGAGCATGCGCCACAGCGGACCGGCTGGATGATTGGAAGTCCTGGTATATTAATAGCCCACATCAACAAGCGCTGATTTAGACGACGGAAGCCACGGCGACACCAAGCGATTGGCAGCCAGAGAGTCAGAATTCGAACATGCCTGCTTCCTGCTTTCCACAAGATCCTGCCTATAAGTTCCCTCCACTCCCTAGCCTCTCATGGTCAATTAGCTTTCCTGTGTTGATTGTATCGCAGTGGTCTTGTGGCGCCGATTTGGACACCTCTCATTCCGTGTCCCACAATCATGCGGTTTTGTTGAGTTCCGAGTTTACACCCACCGCATTGTACCCAGTGTGCCGCTTATCCAACGCTCTCAACATGTCGTATAAGAGCACCATTCTCTGTCTCTTCGCCGTACTTCTGCAATGGCAGTTGTGGAGTGTTGCTTCTGCAATTGGCCTAGTTCCTCCCAGAGGATACAGGTATACAACCACTGCACTTTGTGCTTGCAAGCCTACGTTCTCACAACTTCACGAGTCAAGGGTTGTGAATCTGATGGATGATCATGTTCCAGCAACTCTGATTATTTGATTTCCGCAAGCTTGTGTTTTACAAGCTCCGTGCATGCGTCCTTCTAAGCGAACGGGGTGTATTTTGCAGCGTGGGATTCACGGGAACCATTGCGAAGGGTTCTCAGACATATGTCTGCAACCGCGGGTCTTGGACGAGGACGGGCTCTTCTTCTAATCTGTACGCACAGGATGGTTCAAAGCTTGGGACGTACCGGTCCGTCTACAATGCGAAGACGCGGGTGGTGACGTATTACTGGAACATCATCAACTCTGCAGGGGGCTATTACGAATCTGGCCAATCTATCAGCGGTCTGCAAGGTAACCATGCAGAGTACATTTTTCCTAGTTGTGTTGCAGATAAACAATCTGCGGAGTAGGATTCCGTCTTCGCTGCTGGTTCTTGTAAAAGTGTGCTTACATGTGTATTCTGGCAATGCAGCTACGCTTGTGAAGTCCGTGAGGGTTTCTTCGTCCGCAATCCCTGAGTACCTCGCCATCGTGAAGGTCCATCGCGGTTCAGGGGACGCTTCGCAGGTTGCGTTTGTTTCGCTCACGAGGACCAAGGGTGGTCTGCCTCCGCGCAAAGCTCTGTGCGCGTCCAACGGTGCCACATCCGGCGTCCCGTTTGGGGGAACTTTCAAGTTTTACAACCAAGACCGTGAACCTCCTCGCATGCCAGCCTCTATCACCCCCAAAGCAACCTTCGTTCAAGTCGTGTTTCTGGAAGGAAAGGTGACGTACAAGTTCACCGGCGGGAAATGGGTGTACCAGGGCATTTTTGCCACCATTGCCGAGGTCGCGGGCGGAAACGCTTTGGGCAAGTTTGGCACTGCCACGAGACCAGACCGATACGGCAGCAAGACGATGTGGCAGTTCAAGGGGCCTAGCGGATACTGGCTGTCGGGACAAATGTGCACCAGGCCCGTACGCATGGATGTTGAAGGGTTACCGTGGCAACTGCTGAAGATCACCACATCCGGAGGCGCCGAGAGCCCGATGGGGAAATACACGTACGCGTTGGTGGGCGGGACGCTAGGAGGTCTGGCGCCGAGGCTTGCACCGAGAGCCAGTGGAATGACATGGAGCTCTCCCTTCACGGCGCAGTGTTATCTGTATGTAGCTTAAGCTGGAGCACGAAGTCTGGTTGTGTGAGGGTAGTTGTGGGGTGCGGATTCGGCGGTCGACAGGAACCCAGTGTGATGCCGCCATAGCAGTGGCATATGATATGTAGGAGCAGGAAAAATTGCTTCCAACGGTGCGAGGTGATCCTCCGGTGCCTGATGGAGCTGGATGGCCGCGGGCATGGAGCTGTAGTACCGAACCAGGGAACAATGGCAGCACGAGTCAAGCCTGATGGTCCTCAAATAAGCTGTTTCAGGGGATGATGCGGCACAGTTTCGCATAATTTTTTCTCAAGTGTTGCAGAGTTGGCAATGTACCCAATTCAGTGTTGACGGTGGAAAAGCTTTGAGTGATCGCTGGCTTTCACTGCACATAAATCGGCAATCCATTGCTAGTTCGACGAAGAGGGGTGGCTTTCACTGCACATAAATCGGCAATCCATTGCTAGTTCGACGAGGAGGGGTGGTCCAGTGCGCAATGGGGGAGGCTATAGCTTGCACAGGCAGTTTTGTTCAGCATTTGTTTGTTGGAATAACACCTTCTAAAAATTGACTATTCTGGAGATGGATACAGATTGTTGTTGGTCGCAAATCCATGGTTTGTGATTTTGTATGTCTGCGAACAAACTGCACTGCGTTTTGTTGGCTTGTTGGTACATTTTGAAATCTAGGAATCAATAATTTGTTATTTTTGATATTTAGTCATAACCACCTGAAATAAATTTAAGAGCTTTTTCCACGTGTCTTAGTGTTACGAAGTAGGGTTTTGGCAATAGTTAATATGTTTCAGCCGTTTTCTGTGTAAGCGTCAGGGACTGATTTTTTTACCATATATTCTAACAAATTTGATCTCACAATTATGTGACATGTAAGCAAATAAAACGATAGTGGTTGTCGTTGGAGGAAATCTTTTAGCCACGTTAAGCTAGACGACCGATTTCAGTTATGTTGTGCATTTCAGCATGTATTGAGTAGGTGGAAAAATGGAAAACAAATACCTCCATGTATAAAAGTAAAAATGAGGAGGATTCCAATTCTTTTTATAGAATTTGGCCAAAAAACAAAATTTATATAAATGTTTTAGTTGAAGATTGTCTTCACCTTTTTTGAATACATAGACATATCTAATTCCAATTAGTGCTAGCTTACAACATCAAGAATCTAATTCTTACAAAACTATGATATTTGGCACTTCTTAATTCTACCAAACTTTATTTAATTCTTTGCTACCTATAGATGTAAGTATATTGATAAGACCATAAAAATTCAAACATCCAATTGTATCTAATCCACCAAATTTGAGTTAGATTTTTGTTTCCATTCTTTTTTATTTTTGGTCATCTCCAAATAATATCTCATATCTTCCATCTTCTAAATTTAATTCAAAATTTAATTGAAAACCCCCACTCCTCCCCTTCTTCCAAAATACTTCCTCTATAACACTTTTATGGTGTCAAAATAGGCAGAACTTTTTACAACTCCAATTAAAATCAACAACTACCATATTATAGTTGTCATTTCAAGTTGACCAGGGCTAGCAACTACATTGCCACACTCACCACATCTTTGTGTGGACCAAAGTTGACAAGTATTTCTATGCATTAATTTAAGCCGACAACTACTTTGTTGAGCTATCTTGAGTTAATAATCAACTTGGTGCATCAAATTTGGCAAGATACCCTCCTTTGTGCTATGCCAATTAGAGCCTAGCTTTTAGCATAAGACTATCTTATAGCATCAAATTTGAAAGTGTCTTCCTGTTAAGGACATAAAGTTCAAAGAAAAAAAATTCTCAGTACACTTTTATGTCATTCAAAAGAACAAAAAGTCACTCAAAGATAGTATAGTATTAAACTAGAATAACTATTGCCAAAAACAAGAAGACTAAAAAGTCTTGAAACAAGACTAAGGACTAATAAGGCATTGACAAGAGTGAAGAAGGCTTCAATCTTACCTCCATATATATTCTTACCTAAAAACTATGTAGCAATGTTTTATAGGACCTCCAAAACGTGTTGACTTTGTAAGACATATATTTTAATTTACAAAGTAAGTTTTCTATATATACACCACATAGTTAGCTTGTTCTACAATTTATCAATACATGGTTAATTTTTTGACCAAAGTTTTTGACCTACCAATCAACTTCAAATATATATAAAGTCAAAGCAACGTCTATGAAGCTTCTAAGAAGCTTCTCTAAAACTTATTATGAAATATATCTACTTTTATCTATTTCTATTTAATCATATAGATAGATATTAGAATAAATATGTATGTCCATGACATTACTTCTTCTTTTAGAGATGAGGTCTACAAGAAGCAATCATCATGTATTGAAAAAATCCAAAATCTAAAAAATTATATTTTCTACATACTTTGATTTTTGTTCTTTTCAAAGATGGTTAATAGGTTCTCTCAACTATTAATAGTTTTTCATACCTAAGTGGAAACACCACCCTTTTATTTGATCATTGTTGAGGCCTTCATAACTTCCTTCAAATAAAATATTTGTAATACTATCAATAGTCATTTCTACTTCTAATATAATCACTAAACATCAAAAGTCTCTTCTAAGGTCATGATACCAAATATGTTATATCTCACCATCTTATCACAAAAAAACATGTTGTTCTTAAAGATCTACATTTCAATTATGTCGTCTTGAAGGTTCTGATAATTACAATGTCTTGTTTGATAAGTTAGCAAGTATTAGCTCTTTAATTGAATCTGCTTATTATTGGTTCTCTATTTCCTTAGCATTACAAATGTACAAAAGTTATAAATAAGAATAAAAGGTAGAATGCTATCTTTTTTAGATTTTATTTCTTTTATAGTAAAGATTTGGTATTCTTCATCTTAGTTTTGATGGATGTCATTGATGAAAAATTTCAACCTTCTTTGTTGTATTTATAAGATTTTTTGTTGGTTCCTATGTGCATTCATTAATAGCATATCTGTACTAATGAACAAGATATTTTAATCTATTTTGGTGCCACCTTAAATCTAAAACTTCTTCTACCTTTTATTCTTGATTATTATCTCTTCCATAAGAAGACGTGACATTTGTCTTTTTTTTGAAATATTCATTGTCTTATATGGCTCAAAAAGAAATACATAGAATATGAAATAGCTCTTCATAAACTCTAATAGATTTAATTAATAAGCAACAAAATTGACTTATTCACTAATAGAATAAGGTCCAAGCCTATAATAGTCCAACTTGTCATAAGGACAAGTAGTCTTGATATTGCAAGAAAGTAATCATATCTTATTATCCATATTGAATTGTGGTTGTTCCTTGCAATAGGCATCTGCATTGATTTTTTGTTGTTCTTGAGTTTCTTTTAATTGTGCATTTATTATTGTATGTAATTTTGATAAATAATTTGTCAATTTTTTTATTATAGGATTATCAACTTTTAAAAAGTTAAAAATATTAAGTAATAGGTGATAATCATAATTAGTAAAAAAAGGTATTATTTGAATAGAAAAATATATCAAATTATTCTATATAAAGTGTGCCAATGGAAAAAGAGTTGTCTAATCATCTTGATGATAATTGATGGTACATCTCAAATACTGCTCAAAAATCTAATTTAATTATTTTTTTTTGCCCATTATTTTAGAAATTAAAAGCCAAAGAAATTTTTATATCTATCTTTAATATCTTAAAAAATATTCTCTAAAATCTTGATATAAATTGAATCCTCCTATCTAATATAATATCCTTTGATAATCTATAATAGTGATAAATGTTATCAAGAAAAAACTTAGCTACTTCTTGACTTATAATAAATTTTTTATATGGTATAAAATGTTCCACCTTAGTAAAATAATCTAATATCACAAATATAAAATCATACAAATTTGAAATTGGAAGATCTGTGATAAAATCCATAGGAACAAAAGACCATGGTTGTTCTAATATAGATAATGGCTGAAGAAGTCTGTAAGATTAATAACAAGGAGTTTAGGATTTTCAATAAATATTATATGATTGTATAAAGTCTTTAATTTCCTTTCATATTTGAAGCCACCAAAAATCTCTAGATATTAGCTCCAAAGTCTTATTGTATCTAAAATATCTGGTCGCTAGAAAGTTATGATAGGCTTTAAAAACATATAATTTTACTTTATTTTTTGGAATGTATAATCATTCTTCAAAGTAGAATAGATTATTCTTGAACTTGAATTTGGAAGTATTAAACTTAAAAGAATTATTCTTGATATCATGAACAAAAAGATCAAAAGACATATTTGATTAAATTTTCTTGACAAAGGTTGAATCAACAATCAATATTGATTTTATTGCTCAAAGTTGAAAATACTTTGGCTTTAAGAGAATTATTTTTTGTTTGTCAAAAGTTACATCTCATTCTTTTGGTATAAAATAAGAATATCTAAAAAGAGCAATTAATAATCTTTATATTTTTTTTAGTATTATATGGCATGGTTTTCTATCTTAGAATATATTAAGAATCTTACTGTAGAATGTTTAGCCTTAACATATTGGATAAATTCCAATTAGTGATGTATTCTTATTATAGAAGCCAAATAAATATAATATTATCAAAAAATATTCTTTTAAAAAAATCTTTTATATTTAAGAATTTTTATATATAAGACTTTTTAAAGCATCTAAAAATATCCTAATATCCTTTATTATACCAAGTGATAACTAAATCATTAGCCAATTAGCTTGATTTTTAATAAATTCAAAGAAAATTCCTATTTTTCTTAGAAGAATCCATCTTTATATTATAATTTTGTCATAGTCCCATATCTCCATCTTTAATATGTACATAAAGTCTTAGCTTCTAAAACTCTCTTTATGTTGCATAAAATGCTCAAATTGTAGCAAAAACTTTTCAAAATATTTTTTTCCATAAAAGATTTTTCTCTCCAAATTTTAAAAATTCATATCTCTTGATCCAACTATTCATTTTTTTTCAAATTTATAGATGTTGTAGACCTTATCCTTAAATGTCCTTAAATTGCAAGCACTGATTTCAACTTTCTACACCACCTTCATCTCAGCTTAGAATTCATCAAGCATTATGTGAAAAGTATAGCCAAAAAAGTATTCTCTCAAATCTCAATTGCTGATCCATCATTATTTTTTGATCATCTATGTTATGTCCAAAAGAATAATAATAGATACAAAATCAACACCTTAACTTTAAATGCCTATATTTCTTTCATAAGAACTCCAAATTATTCAAAATTTGTACCAAAATCATAGCTAAAATCCTAAACTTTGTGATCCTAGCCTCTCAAGTTTGAATGGCATTGAAAGAATAACCCTAATTCCTAACAAGGCCTCGAGTAGCCTCCTTGAAATCCATTGGGCATGAATTTTGATCAATAAGATTGGAGATTTTTATCATCCATCTCCATTCATCCATATAATTAACTTAATTATTTTTTTTACATTAGAATCCTTTTCTAATCCTTTTTCTAATAATTTTTATATAATGTATGTCTTAATTACCAAATAAAAGAAATAAAATAAGATTTTAAGAGTCACCAATATCTTATAAAGGTAGTTCTAAATATACAAAATAATTATCAATATAAAATTAACTTCAATATTATTATTTTAAAACTAATTATTTAAAAATAGTAATCTAATCACATTTTATAAACAACTAAAATTTCATAATATGACTTATACTATATTATATAGTAAATTATATATATATATATATATATATATATATATATGTATATATGCATTATTTTTATATGATGGCTAAACTGTAATACAATACCAAGTTTGTAGGTGATCTTCAAATCAAATCTTGATAAAAACATACTCCAACGGACTTGGCAACAATTCAAAACAAGTGCTAACATAAAGTACCCAAGATTCTTATGACCCATATATACAATAACTAGATTAGAAGCGCCTTCTAGATAATGATGTTATTCTTAAAATGAATCCATAATTGTAAAATCTCTTTGTTGTAGATCTTATAGTTAATTTTAGATGTTAAAAATTTCTTAGAATGAAAAGCAACGAGGGAGAACTTATCATCTGTTATCATTTGTGATAAAACAACATCTATAGCAAAGTCTAATGTATTTGTTTCCATAAAAAAATACCTTGGAAGAACTGATACAATAAAAAATTAGTGCAAAAATAAATACTATCTCTATGACTTTAAAAGATATTTAAAAGAAATCATAGATATGAGATATCTATTCTTAATGGTGATCTTATTAAGTCTTAGATAGTCTACACATATCCACAAAGATCCATCTTTTTTTTTACAAATAAGATAGGAGCTCTTGCTAGAAATTTTTAATGATGTATGAAGTTCTTAATCAAATTTTTGTCAATATATTACTTTAATGTAGCTAATTTATTTTACAATAAGCTATAAATTGGCCTAAATGGTCATTGAGTTTCTTCTTTTAGATCAATTGAATAATCATAGGATCAATACTATGGAAGAATATCGGCATACTTCTTTTCAAAAATATCTTAGAAATATTAATACTTACTAGAAATACTACTTGATTTCTTTCTACCATCAAAAAAAAATATGGCATATATAACAAAAGATGATCATTTTTTTTATTGCATGCATAAAAGCTCTTATATCTATCAATAAGAATTTGAATGTATTAGGCTTATCTATTTCTACTTTACTATCAAAATTTTAGATTAAATTATAAAAAAAGTTAAAATTATATAAAATCTAATCTATCTGAGGATTATATTTTTTTAACTAAAATGATTTTAAAATAACTAGATTGAAAAAAGATCTTATTACATTAGATTTTATCATACTAGTATTAATTTTAATTGCTAAATCTAAAAAAATAATTTCATAAGCAATATCTCCAAAAGACAACGAACAACCATCTATGATTTCTATATGTACAAATTTAGTTTTTTTGATTAAAGATAATTCTTATGTCTTGACAAAGTCTTCATTTATAAAAGAAGCTAAGGCTTTTGAATCTAATAATATAAAGACTTTGTGATTTTTAGATCCTAAACTTACATCTATTGTAAAAATAAGATGAGGGATTTGACGAGAAAATAAGACCTTTATTAGATACTGTATATGATTCCAGCTATATGATCTCTATTATAGCTGAAAAAACTCGTTTTTTGATATACTAACTTCTTTAGCAATCATACTCTTTATTTTATAATTACATTGCTTCTTTGGATAATATTGAACAATGTGCTTAGTTTTTCCATAATATAAATATAATCTTTCTTGACAACATTGAATTTTTTCTTGCTCAGTGATAAATTTAAAATATACCATATGAATATGCATTGGTTTTGATCTTGATAAATAAGTTTCTAGAAACTTGGGAGCTACCATCATTTCTTGGCTTATTCTTCTCTAGTGAAGTCTTTATTTTTGATGCCTTTCAAATTATTAATTGTCACATCTAATGACTTGAGCAATAAATTATTCTAAAGATTTTACTTTTAACATTGTGAATAAAAAAATCTTTGACATTATCCTTCAATTCATATCAAAATTGATTTATAAGGACTTTATCATTCTAGTCTATGTTGTAAGTGAGGTTTTAGAATTTTGTAACATATATAGTAGCTGACCATGATCTTTGTGGAAAGATAAGAGCTTGGTCTGAGCTACTCTTTTTTAATCACTATCTTCAAATATATCCATAAATATTTCTAGGAATAAATTCAAATCATAAAGGAGTTGTGAATCTTTTTCCATCAAAAGTGCAAACCAAAAGAGAGTACTTTTAAATAGATATACACCTATGAATCTAACTAAAGTAAATCCATCAAGATATAAGAAGAAATGCAATTTTAGATAGAACTTGATTTGCTCTAAAAATCTTCAAAATTTTGGCCTTATTCCATCAAACTTTTTAGGCATAATAATCCTTATCTGTGTTATTTTTATAGAAGCAAAACTTCCTAGATTTAGTTATGAAATTGATTTACTTTCTTCTTTCAATTGTACAACTTCTTGATGTAGACTTTAAACTTTTTCCATAGGCATAGGCTTAAAATAAATATATATGTCCATGACACCACCTTTCTTTCCCTCTCCTCTCTTCTAGTATTTATCATAGCCTTATTTTGACAAAAAATCTCCCTATAGCATCAAAAATATTATTTAAAAATTTATTCATAGCATTGAGTTTATTTGGACATGTTTTTTCATTCCATAAAAAAATAAGGTTGCAAAATTGTTTCAATGGTTTCATTAATTCTCTTATCATTTTCAGTGTGTGAGACTTAACTTGGAAGGCTAAATAAGTCTGGTGCATCGACTCTCGTTACTCTTATACATTTTGGCATTGTATCTCTTTTATGCATTATTATATAGTAGCACAACTATATAATTAAAAAGTTAAAAAAATATGAATGTTATTATGGAAGAGCCTAATAAAAAATAAATGACAAAAAGGTAGTAAAAAATTTAATCTTAATGTTATTTTTTATAGAAGAAATATTTATTTATTTTGTAAGAATATAAATACCTCATATCAAAATAAATGAGAATAGTAAATAATATAATCATCTTTAGAAGAGAGTTAAAAATAGATTTAAATAAAAATTACCTCAAATTATCAAAAATTGATACTTGGAGAGGATCAATTATGAACCTAAATCAAAATCAGACCTTGAGGTAAAAAAACCACACACCTATGGCAACTTTAAGGTTTTTTACAAATCAAAGAGTAAGATTAGAAAAGAGACTTGTGAAGAGATTTTTGAATGTTAGTTTCATCTTATTTGAATTAATATTGAGGTTTTGAAGGATTTTAAAAACTAATAATTTACTTTGTAAAATAAAAATAAATTTATAAATTTAAAGATTTTATGAGTTTTATAGTATATTTATAAATAAAAATTTTATAATTTGTTTTTATGCTTGTTGTAAATTTTTATAAACAATTTAAGATAAATTGAGCATTTAGGATAAAGAGTATGAGAGTTTTGTAGATTATATTCTTAAAAATTGGAATTTAGATGACCTATGAGGATTTCTAAGATATCTGTCAATCTGCTACTTGGATTGAAATATAATTTTGCTAAAAAAAAAGATAGCTAGCTTGACTTTTAATAATTATACAAAGTTTAGAACTAATTAAATAGTGAAATTAAGAGATTGTGACTCAAAAATATCAACATCAATATTAGAGAGGTTGATTGGCCAATATCTAAGTAGAATTTTAAAATTATTGTTTATTTTGTATACGCAATCTTCTTTAATTTTCTTGTACTTATTGCTAACTTATTTTTTGCAAAGTTTACAAATTTTGAATTGAAATCAACAATTAAATTATTAGTTATTAAATTTTTAATTTGTTGTAGGATTTTTTAAGAATTTATTTGAGATTTAAGATTTGATTAAGAATTGATTAAGGTTGGTTTAAAATCTAAGATTTAATAAAGATTTTTTCAAGATTTAGAATTTCATTAGGATTTGATTTAAGATTTGGTTAAGGTTCATTAAGATTTCAATTTAAGTTTCAATTAGGATTAATTAAGTTTTGACCAAGTATTTGATTAAGATTCATTAAGATTTTAATTAGGATTTTTATTAAGATTTAATTAAATTTTGACCTAAATTTCGATAAAGATTTATTAGGATTTCATTTAGGAATAAACTAAGTTTTATTAGGATTTATTTAATATTTATTTATTATTTATTATTTTTAGTATTTTAAAATAATTTATTATTTTTTAAAAATATTTTTATTTATTATTTTATTATTTTATTTATTTCTTTAAGGTTTTATTTTTATATTTTTTTTAGGATTTTTTTATTATATTTTTTTGAGCTAAATTTATAACTTCTTTGTATTTCTTTTATAACTTCTTCATAAATTTACTTTAAATTGATTCAAGTTTAATAATAATTATTAATGATTAATTAAATTTTATTTAATATTTTATTAGAATTTTTAGGATTGTTGTTGCATTTCTGTTTACCTTCCACAATTAAATGCCCAATGCATTCTTAAGAAAAAAATGTATACAATACAACAACATGCAGCCACTTTTTGTATAGTTAAGTATAAGGATTCTTGCTTAAGCACCTTATAAGCATACTCTTATATGATAACCTCTCATTTTGTTGCATCATAGGCATATTCTTATGCCATTGCAATGAAGTGAGCTTCTCTTAAAATCCTCTATTCTTTCAGATCTACTAATCTTTTGTGTTTTGACTCTTAATGTCAAATTTATATTCTTTCTCTCTTCCTTTTTAATTCAAGATTTTGATCTTGTAGTTGATGCATAATATTCATAAATGCCTCTGAGGTTATTATTAATGATTTAAAAAAATCCATTATAGAATTTACATTTTATGTTCATAGATTATGAATATCTATAATAATAAGCAATATTTGGAAAAAAATTATAGATTTTGAATTTGATGCATATAAGATCTAATTTGCTAGCTTCTTCTACTAATTTGAAATCTAATACATCAACATTAACAAAAAAAATATTAAGTAATAGAATTTAGAGTCATTTCTAAGTATATTGCAATATTGTTAACAAATAAGGCAAATAAGTCTTTACCAACTGACTCCATGCTATTGACTTTATTCTTTGAAGAATTCACAAGTGCATTGTTTTTTCCTTGTCCAACTTCTTTTACAAATCGTATGTATGTTTGGCTTGGATCCATGTAATTGTACAATGTCATTTTGTCAAGCATAAAGATACTAGTAAAGCTGAAACCTTAAATGATATTATTGACTATTAAAGCAAGTTTTAATGTCGACACCAAATGCACAAGAATTTTTTTTTGTAGAGGTTGGTTTAGGTTCTTGAAAATTTAATAATTTTAATATTCTTTAAAATATTTCTTGAATGATCTAAATAGATTTGTATCTAATAATTACATAGCATGCAATAAGTAAAATAATAGGATTAGAATGTCTAATCCAATATTCTATGCTAGTCTTGCCACTTCAATAATAATTTAGCTTATGTATCTATTAAAGATTAGTAGATGCCTTTGTATAAAAAAAATGCTATCAAGTTATTTCAAGCTTTAATTAAAATAAAAAATCCATGTAAAAAATAAATAACTTATCATTTAAGCCTTGGCTTGTACCACTACGGTTATATCTTACTCACAATATTTTTTATAGTTTTGCTAAAAATATTTACCTTTAAAAATATGAAAAGATAATATGCCAACTTCTATATATTGATGCAAAGCAACATTGATAGCCATTCTCTTTGATCTGGAACAATAAGATGCATCTAATAAATACTTCTTCAAGTTATGGCAAATGTACTATCATTTCTTCCTACTTATATATTAAATTCATTACAATTCGACATCCTTTTCAGAGAATATCCAAGTAATTTATATTAATCACTTAAATTATCATAGAAAGACTATACATTTTTTTTACATAATGTCTTTGATTTAAAAGATGCAAGAGCTTATGCTACTTTTACCATGAGCTCTAGGTGACGGTTTTTAAACCACATCAACCATCTGTTACTAAAAATCTCATTTTTGAATAAAATGCTTTGAGTCCTAGTTATTTCAAAAACCTTCATTTTTAAAGTTGTGGATGAGAGACTTTGGTCCTTGTCACACATGGCTAAAATTTGTTTTGTAAACTTTCTTTCTTCTTCTATAATTATAATTATTTTAATTTCTTTTTTAAAAATACAATTATATTTTATAACACCACTTTTTGAAAGTTGTATATAAAATATTATGATTTATTGCTCTTTTTTTGATATTTCAATTCTCTTCATATTTTTTTAATGTTGCTTTCATTTGCTTATCATTCCATAATGAAATCTTTCTTACATCAATAATATTAGTCATGCATTGCTTTAATGATAGTAGTTGCAAATATTGATTATTGATATGTTACAAAGTTGTTTGAATATTCATGATATCTTCTAAGTCAAGATTGCTATTGAGTAAGATCATGCTCTTTATCCTTGTTCTTATCATATCTACAACTCCACTTGAATTGGCTTTCTTCTTACTTTAATAGTCTCTTTATTGTTTCTTCTTAATCACATTGCCTCAACCTCTTTTACTAACTTTATTACTTCCTAAAATTCTTTTAGTCTATAAATGTAAAATTTCGAGAATTTCATAATTATCAACTTGAGTTCTAATAGGAGGATTTGGCTCACTTATACTATCATATTATATAGTCTAGATTGTTTTGAAAGTATGCTACACTGCTTAGTTTGCAACTTCTTGATCTTTAGCCTGACTTTTCTTATCATTGTTGTCTCTTTGAAATTCTTCTTTTAATTTTAGTAGTTTATTTTTGTGATAGCTAATATTTTTTATCCTATAATTAAGAGATAAGACTATAGAAATGATATCTATTTTTGCATCACATGTATTTGTCTAAGTTTTTTATATTAAAATTTGTAGTCAGTGAGCTAAAGCTATGGACTTTGAATTGTATCTTGAAGCTTCTAAGATTTCTTATGTGGATATATCTTGTACTTCAATTATTCCTTTGATGTGCTTACAACTTTATTCCTTAATCTCTATGTTGCTTAGTTCCTATCTATTATCTTTGTCTAATAATTCCATTGTATTCATTTTATTTATAATACATTGTATTATAAATACCTCTATTTTTTATATTGATTATTAAGACTTCTTTTTGTTAAGTAGATCACATTAAAAATATTAATGCATACTACCTTCTAAATTTAATCAATACATTTTGCTTCAAAATTATTTTTGGCCACTTTTGCAATAAGATATTCTTATTCCAGCCATTAGATTTATTGTTTTAATTTTTTGGCAATCATTTCTCCTTATTCTTTGGCTTTACATATTTTCTAAATAAATTAGGTATTTTTAGTAAATTTTTTGTCATGGTGCTCCTTAACTATTTTATTGGCTATTTCTAATCTTGCAACTTGTTGGTATGTAATATAAAAGGTGGCTTTGTGAATCACAATCATGTCTTGGATTATTTTGAATGCAGTTCTAGTACTATCTAAAGATTCTTGGAGTTAATGGATGGTATGTTTGTGTTGATTTATAGTACATTTTTTCTCATTAATTTAAATATATAATATAAAAATTTCTATAATAAGATATACTATACTTTATAAATATTTATTTAAGACCATATTTGTCACTACTAGCCATGCTACACAATCTTTGCTATATTCAATAAAAAATAAAATATCAATTTTTATTTGAAATAAATCTATTAGATATTTGTCAATTTTCTTTTGAAAAAGATAAGCCATTATGGATGATTGTTTAGACAATTGTTTAACATAGACCATGGTGATCTAGATAATATTTGATTTCTTCACTTTGGATTGATTTGATGTTTTTATGCTTTGCATGCATTATTTGCAAGTCTAGAAAATTCTTTACATATCTTAATTATAGACCTTAGTTAAGGTGGTGCATTAAATTTTCAATAGTGTGCTAAGTAGTAATAGATATATGACATCAAAAATAGTTTGATAGAATTGTTGATATTTAGATTGCGATAGAGGTAGCAAAATTTGATGCAAAGGTATTTATTAACAATTGTGCCCTAATTAATATTTTTGCTATTACATGCTATTAAGTATAGTTTTAAGTAATCTTTTTAAATTTCATTATAATTATTTTTAAAGAATATAATATTCAATATGCCATAAAATCGTATGAACATTGGCTTCAAATCTTTTTTTTATATTTGAAAGATATAATATTCATAGTTATCTTGTTGCATCTTTTATATAAAGTTTTTAATATTTGAATAAAGATGTTTACAAATAACCTCATTCCAAGCAACTATTCTTTTGAATTTTCAATCAAAGAAAAGATATAAGTATTAAGGTGTGATTTATCTTAATTTTTTCAATAATATTGGTAGAGTATTCCTCATTGAGGTTCATTGATTTGATAAAGTCATTACATCAACTAATACATATGTTGTTTTGAAGGTGGTCGTAATACTTTAATTGAATCAATACCTTATAGATATAGAATCTAAGTTGTGCCTTTGAAATTATTTGTACCATTATTGTAGAATCACTTCTCATAGAACAAGCAATAGAAGAAGGAAAACAAGAAGATTTGGAATAAATTGCATCATTGATGGATTGAGTAGTAAAAAAATAGAATAAATCAATGGTGTAGTAGTAGAAGATTGTAAAAAGAAGAAAGTTGGAACAAATATGAGTTAGTTTTAAGAAGTTTGGATTATAAAGACAATGTGGAGCTTTGATAAAATAATTCTTCAGAATGTGGCTAGATGGATGTAATATGGATAACAATAATAAAAATGTTATAACTAACAATATCAACAAGTAGATTTAGATGCATCCAAATTAAATTGTAGATGGAAGTGCTATTAGTTCTACACTTGTGACTTTCGGATGTGCATATAAGGCAATATCAATGCAATTTGGATTAAAAAGTGGTGGATGATGTCTAAATAGAAAAAATATTGGTTATGGCTTTTATTTGGAAATTAAGATCTTAATCATTTGTACCTTGTGAATTATCCATAAGTTCAAATATTTATTATAATGATACAAATATAGCAATAGTATTTTCTTCCTTTGAATAATAGTATTTTAATTTAGTTGTATTAATAAAAATCACATATAAATTATAATAATCTTAATTGATGATAATTATTTAATATTATTGACTAAAAAAAATAGAAACCATATTATATTAATTCAAATTTTTTTATTTAAATTTTGAAATCTTAGAAGCACCATAAAATTAATTAATTTTTTCAAAAGTTATGTTATAGTTTGTTGGATTGATAACTTTCAAATATTTTTATTTGTCTATTTGTGATACTTTATTATACCTTTTTTTATAATTTATTGATGTAAAAGATATCTGCTAATTGAATTGAGAATATCTTATGTAATAGAAGTAAGTAATTAAAACATTGAAGGAATGTACTTAATAAAAAGTAGCAGTTGTGTGGCATATACCAATTCAAAAGAATTAATATTCATTGTGTCTTTATATGAAATTTGATAAGTTCATAAGGTTGTTGATAAGCATATGTCTTAATTAACTTGATTTATAATAATGAACTTTTTCAACATTATTAATAAAGTCTTATTTGTAGATCTTATTAATTTGTTACTTTTTGGATAATTTATTATAGAAGTTCAATATTTGATAATATGCTCTTGCATAAGGTTGTTGATGACTTAGTTGACAAAGTATGTATCTTAATTGGATAAAAATTTTAGAGGGTATCTAAAATAAGTAATGATTTATTTATAAAAAAATTATAATGATAATAATAAAATTGGTATATAAAGCCTTGGATTTTATGAATTTGATCATATAATTTATGGCTACTAATATGTATTTATATCTTTGGTATATTGTTAATTCAATAGAATAAATAAAATCTAGATTCTAATACATAAATGATTTAAGTAATAAGCAAGAATGTAATAAAATATTTTTTTTGTATAATAATAATATTTATTAATTTTTTTATATTATTAGATATGCATGGCAATGCTTGACTTAGCAATGTATATCATTATAAAGAATTGGCGACCAATATCTTACTAATTTTTTTTTGAATAGTTATTTTTTGTCCTTGATACTAGCCTATTATATCTTTATGTAGTTTTTTGATAATACCTTGCTATTGTTCAAAAGAAATGCATAGTAGTACCATGTTATCTATACCACATTTGTAAAGGCATTGATTCATATAAGTATAAAGTAAGGCTTAAGAAATAAAGTTAGTACAACATATACAAATAAATCCTTTTAGTGACTATTTGGCTAAAAAATATATTATATATAAGAAATATTAATTACTTTTTATTATCATAGATTAAACAATTATTTTTTGAAAATACAAGTCATTGAAGGTGTGATTGATATAAGTAAGTTCAATGGTGGTTCTATCTTCTGATAAATAGTCTATAACTATATACTTTTTGATAAAATGATGGACTACTTTAAAGTCAAATTCCAAAAGAATCATGATCCACCATGACTTGCTGCTAGTAATTAATAATTGATTTATTAAATATAAATAATTATAGTAATTTATAATAAATTAAAGTTTTTTTAATAAATAATAGAATTTATTTTTAACTATATATATCTTAGTGAGTGCTTGTCAAGGACAAGAACTCCATAAAAAAGAAATTCAGACAAGTCAGCCTTCACTCAAAGAAAGGTAACAAAATATAAATAAACAAGTATGTATATTGAAAGAGAAACTGGAATGGCTATTGCCAAAAGACAAAAAAAATAGAGACCCTTGAAACTAGACTAGAAGGAAGAAAAGAGTTGATAAGGGTGAAGAGGGCTTCACTCTTGTCTCTATATATACTATCTAACTAGGGGCTACATGGTGACGTTCTATAAGACCTCCAATATGTGTTGACTTTGTAGGACATATGCCTTGACTTACAAGGCAAGTTTTTCTACATGTAGACTACATAGTTAGCTTGATCTTCAAGCTAACAACATATGTGGCACATGGCCAACTTGTTGACCATGAATCTAATCCAAAAAGTCAATTAAAGATACCTATGAAGTCAAAGCAACATCTATGAAGCTTTTAAGAAGCTTTTATATTAAATACTATAGAATTAACTTACTTTTACCTACTTTTATTCACTTCCACCTATTTGTATATGTAATTACTAGCTTACATGAGTATATCCGTGACATTATCCCTCCTTCTAGAGACAAGTTCCATGAAGAGCGGTCATCATATATTGAAGAAATCTATGATGTGACGAATTGTATTCGCCACATACTCTGATCTTTGTTCTCTTCATAGATGATTGATAGGGCCTCTCAACCATCAGTAGTGTCCCATACCAGGGTAGAAAGACCACCCAGTTATTTGATCATTGTTGAGGCCTTCATAACTTCCTTCGAATAAAATATTTGGAACACCATCAGGAGTTGTTCCTACCTCTAGCAAAATCACCAAACATTGGGAGTCCCTTCCTAAATCGTGATACCAAATGCGTTATATCTCGCCATCTATTCGAGGAAAAATATGTCGTTCTTGAAGATCTTCATCTTGATTGTATCATCTTGAAAGTTGTAACAATCGTAATGTCTCATCCGACAAGTCAGCAAATGAAGGCTCTTGAGTCGAATCCGCCAGTTGTTGGTTCTCCATCTCTTGAGTGTCACAACTATAAAGAAGCTATGAACAAGGATTGAAAGTAGAATGTTATCTTACCTAGATGTTGTTTCTTTTATAAAGAAGATTTTCATCTTGATTTTGATGGATGTCGTCGATGAAAAGCCTCCACCGCCTTTGCTGAATTTCCAAGATTCTTTATTAGCTCCCATGTACATTTTTTAATATCATATCCACGCCAATAAACAAGATATTCCAATTTATTTCAGTGCCACCTTGAATCTAAGACTTCTTCTACTTCAAACTCTTCATTATTGTCCACTTCTATAGGAGGAGGTGGAGCTTATCGTCTTCTTGGTATGTCCACTGTCTTATATGGTTCAAGAAGAGACACTTGGAATACTGGATGGATTTTCATTGACTCTGGTAGATGTAAACGATATGCAACTGGATTGATTTGTGCAGAAATAGAAAATGGTCCCAGCCTTTGATAGTCCAACTTATCACAAGGACGAGTGGTCTTGATATTGCGATAAAGTAGCCATACCTTATCACCCAAGAGGAATGGTGGTTGTTCCTTTCGATAGACATCCGCATTGACCTTTTGTTGTTCTTGAGCCTCTTTTAATTGTGCCTTCATCGTTGCATGTAGCTCTGATAAATGAATTGCCAAATCTTTCATAGCAAGATTATCAACTTTTGAAATGTCTAAAGTATCAAGTTATGGATGATAACCATAATTAGCAAAGAAAGGTGTTTATTTTGTAGAAGAATGTATCATGTTATTGTAAGCAAACTCTGCCAATGATAAAAGAGTTGTTCAATCATCTTGTTGGTAATTAATGGTACATCTTAAATATTGCTCCAAAACTTGATTAACACGCTCCATTTGTCCATCAGTTTGAGGATGGAATGTCGAAGATAGTTTTATATCTACTTTTAGAATCTTGAAAAGAGTCCACCAAAATCTTGATATAAATTGAATTTTCCTATCTGATATAATATCCTTGGGTAATCCATGATAGCGATAGATATTGTCAAAAAAAGCGTAGTTATTTCTTCACCTGTGATAGATTTTGTACATGGTACAAAATATGCCATCTTGGTAAAACTATCTACTATCACCAATATAGAGTCATAAGAACCTGAGATTAAAAGATCCTTGATGAAATCCATAGAAATAGAAGACCATGGTTGTTTTGGAATGGATAATGGCTGAAGAAGTCTAAAAGATCGATGACAAGGAGTTTTTGATCTTGAGTAAACATCACATGATTGTAAAAAATCTTTGACTGCCTTCCACATTTGAGGCCACCAAAAATCCCTAGATATCAGCTCCAAAATCTTATTATATCCAAAATATCTTGCTGTTGAAAAGTCGTGACGAGCTTGAAGAATACGTAAACATGCTTCTCCTTCTGAAACATATAGGCATCCTTCGAAATAGAGTAGGTTGTTCTTGAATTCGAATTTAGAGGGATCATGAGATTTAGAAGAATTATTCTTGATATCATGAACAAGAACGTTTCAAGACATACTTAACTGGACTTGCTTAAAAAAAGTTAAATCAACAGTCAATATTGATTTTATTGCTTGAAGATGAAATTACTCCGGCTTCAAGAGAACTATTCTTTTGGTACATCTCCTTCTTTTGGTACAAGATAAGAACGTGTAGACAAGGCATCAGACAAACCTTGTTGTTTTCCTAGCCGATAAGTGATGTTGAACTCGAATCTTGATAAAGACATACTCCAACCAGCTTGACGACGATTTAATACATGTGCTGACATAAAATACTCAAGGTTCTTGTGATCCGTATACATGATGATTGGACTGGAAGTGCCTTCTAGATAATTATGCCATTCTTGAAAAGAATCCACAATTGCAAGAAGTTCTTTGTCGGGGATCTCATAATTGATTTCTGTTGCTGAGAATTTTCATGAATGAAAGGCTACTAGATGAAGTTTATCATCTGTTTCCATTTGTGATAAAATCGCATCCAAAGCAAAGTTTGATGCATCAGTCTCCATAAAGAATGCTTTGGAAAAATCAACACGATACAAGATTGGTACAAAAATAAACGTTGTCTTCAAAGATTCAAAAGCAACTTTTGCTTCTTGATTCCATTGGAGTTTCTCTTTACAAGTCAAACGTGTAAGTGGAGCTGCAACTCGAGAGAAGTCCTTGATGAAGATTCGATAGTAGTTGGTAAATCCTAAAAAACATTGGACATCTCTTACCGTTTTTGGGATCTTCCAATCTATAATAGTTTGAATTTTCTTAGGATCCATCATAAGTCCATCATTTGAAATGATGTAACCTAAGAAATCGACTTGAGTAGTGTGGAATACATACTTTTCTATCTTGGCATAGAGTCCTGCATCTCTTAATTTTTTTAATACATGACGAACATGAAGTTCATGTTCTTCTGGATTCTTAGAATAGATCAAGATATCGTCTAGATAACAGACCACAAAATCATCCAAAAACTCTCGAAAAACATCATTCATTAGATGTTGAAAAGCTGCTGGTGCATTTATAAGTCCAAAAGGCATGACGTTGTATTCAAAATATCCATACCTAGTTCAAAACGTAGTTTTTCATTCATCTCCTTCTTTGATGCATACTAGATTGTATGCTCCTTGGAGATCTACTTTTGTAAAGATCTTAGCTTCATTCAGTTGATCAAGAAGTCTAAATATTAAAGGTAGTAGATATCTGTTCTTGATAGTAATCTTGTTGAGTCCTCGATAATCAACAAACATCCGTAATGATCCATCTTTTTTCTTCACAAATAGAATTGGAGCTCCTACCGGAGATTTAGAATGAGGCATAAAATTCTTGGCTAGATTTTCTTCAATATACTCCTTGAGTTCAGTCAACTCATTTTGTGATAAACTGTAGATTGGTCCAAATGGCGGTTGTGCTCCTTCTTGAAGTTCAATTGAGCAATCATAGGGATGATGTTTCGGGAGTATATCTGTATTCTTTTTTTTGAATACATCTTGAAATTCTTGATATTGACTTGGAATGCCACTTGAAGTCTTTCCACCAATAGAAATATGTGTGGCATAAATAATATATGGTGATTCTTTCATAGCAGCATGCAAGAAATCTTTTGCACCTATAAATATGAGTTCAATTGAACTAGACTTATGACTCTCTACTTGATTAACTACACTGTTAGTTATACTTTTAGAGAAAGTAAGAGTTCGGAGAATCCAATCTATTTGAGGGTTGTATTTTTTTAACCATGATAAATCTAAAATGACTGGATTAGAGGGAGATCTAATGATATTAAATACTACAAAGCTATTATGACCATTGATTATTACTTCTATAGGAAGAATTTCATGAGTAATATCTCCAAAAGATAATAGACGACCATCTATGACTTGTACATGAATAGGTTTAGTTTTCTTTACTAAAGTTATGTTATGTCTTTTAGTAAATTCTTCATCTAAGAAACACGATGAGGCTCCTGAATCTAATAAGGCAAAGGCTCTGTAATATTTAGGTCCTAAAATAACATTTAATGTAAAACAAGGAGAGGGCTCTGAGGAGAGAATAGGACCTTTACTAGATATTGTACAAGGTTTTAGCCGCACAGTTCTTATTGTAGCTGGACAAACTCGTTTTCTGACATATTGTCTTTTTTCACAGCCATACTCCTCATTTTGTGATTGCGTCATTTTTTTGGACAATGTTGAGTAATGTGCTTTGGTTCTCCACAATATAAACATAATCCTTCTTGACGACAACGAGTCTTTTCTTGCTTAGTAAGAGGTTTGAAACGTACTACATCAATTTGCATATCTTCTACTTCTGAATATATGTGTTGAAGAGGTGTTGGTATTGCCATTGAATTATAGTAACATTAAGGTCAGTTCTCAGATCGGAATTCAAAAAGGTGATTATTGCACTTCACAACAAAGTCAATTGCTTGACTCAATGTTTAAAGATCAGGTAAGTTGAGCATTAATTGTTTTTACCTCATATTGTAATCCGTAGAGAAATTGGCTAATAAGTGCACCATCTTTTCACTTGATATCAATTGTAAGTTGTCAAAATTGTGAAGCATACAATATTACTGATCGATTGCCTTGTCGTAATATACGGATTTTATTGGTTGTAACACGAATTGCATCATGTTCTCCATACATGCATTGAAACTCCACCAAAAAATCCTTTAGATTATCTAATATTGGATCTCGTCATTCAAGAAAAGATGAAAACCACGATAGTGTTGAATCTGAAAGAAGCATACCAATGAATCTAACTTACGATCCTAGAGTTGAATAGCTTTGGAGTTGAAGTTCAATCAAAAGTTACACTTGATTGATAAATCCTCGAAACTTGGATCTGGTACCATCAAACTTCTTGGGTATGGTAATTCTTGATTCTCTAACATTAGAAGGGCGTTCCACCATAGGAGATAGGATATGATTTGGTACAAATATTGAAGCAACTCCAACCATTTCTATATCTTCACTTCCTGCCAATCTTGTTGCTCTTTATGGTGGTAAATTGAATTGATGTTTCATAAGCATTAACTCTCTCAATTGCTCTTATATTTGTACCATTGCACTCTTCATTTCAACAAGTTCTGCCATGATAATACTTAGAAAAGAGAAGATATCTAATATCACTCAAGACAAATAGAAGAGAGGACTTGAGAATAAAGAAAATACTAAAGACAATATCAATTTAGAAGAGGGTAATCCGTAACTTCTAATATGCTTATATCTTATCAAGAAAAAGGGGTAATCCATTCTTAATCAAGATTAGACAAAGCTTTGATATTGTAGGTGTACTCTTGTCAATCTGTCAAGGACAAGAACTCGATAAAAAAGAAATTCAGACAAGTGAGCCTACATTCACAGAAAGGTAACAAAATATAAATAAACAAGTATGTATATTGAAAGAGAAACTGGAATGACTATTGCCAAAAGATAAGAAAATTTGAGACCCTTGAAACTAGACTAGAAGCAAGAAAAGAGTTGACAAGAGTGAAGAGGGCTTCATTATTATTTCTATGTATACAATCTAACTAGGGGCTACATGGCGATATTCTATAGGACCTCTAATATGTGTTGACTTTGTAGGACATATGCCTTGACTTACAAGACAAGTTTTTCTACGTGTGGGCCACATAGTTAGCTTGATCTTCAAGCTAACAACATGTGTGGCACATGGCCAACTTGTTGATCACGTTTCTAATCCAAAAAGTCAATTAAAGACACCTATGAAGTCAAAGCAGCATCTATGAAGCTTCTAGGAAGTTTTTATATTAAATACTATAGAATTAACTTACTTTTACCTATTTTTCCCTACTTCCACCTATTTGTATATATAATTACTAGCTTACATGAATATATCCATGACAGTGCTTCTTGTTTAATAGTTGAATAGTTGCATATTAAATAATTCAATAATAAGATTGTATAGGCTACCAATTGATTAATCTTATAAGTAGAATTCTAGGGAATTATAACTCCAATTGTTATATTAAACATGTTTGTATGGATCCAAAATTATAAAGACTAATTGAAAGAAAATAATATAGGTATATTGATATTTCTTTTTTAATGGCTTCAAAAACTTATTGCACATCCACAATCTTGTGAGTTGCATAGTGATAATTTGTGAAATCTAGAGTATTAATAGATATGGTAATATGTCCAATATATTTGATGTAGTTGAAATTGAAGTAGGCTATGCTAAAAAATTGTTATATCCTTTTATAATCTTGCAATGGTTGTATGTTAAAAATTTCATTGATTTTTAAAAGACCAAGAAATTTTTATTCATTTTTATATTCTTTGATACTTTGGTGGTTTTAAATTGATCAATTGGACATGCTCAATGAAGCCGTATGACCACTCTATAACTGATACATCTTATAATACTAGGTGGCCTAAGATTTCATTTAATATTATTGTGCCAAGGATTTTATTTAAAAATAAAATTAAATATCTAAACATGTCTTGATTTGGGCTAATAATTCTACTAATTAAATTTATATTAATAATACTAAATTTTTATCAATATATAATAGAAATACTTCTTAGTCTGTTATTAATTCCTATATTCATTCTACTATAGTTAAAATTCTGATATATATATATATATATATATATATATATTTTGCATATAATATAATTAATTATTTAGATTATTATACTTCTATGTCCTTTAATTAATATTAAGTGATTCATACTTCAATCATGAATGACACTCATATTGCATAAATTGGTGTTTTAATATAATAGGAAAATATTTATGAAATGGCATCTCAATAATTACAAAAGTAGTTGATATATTTATATCATATATAAAGATTAGTATGTCAATGAAGATCTTTAATACAATTTCTAGTGTATCATTTGCCATACAAAGTATAAATGATATTATTTCTAATTTTAAAAGATAGAGATACTTACAAATGTGATTAGCCCAAATGTTGATTGGTTGAAATGTATCAGAATGGACTTTATCTAGATATAATATTGTTATTTTGTTTAATATTTTTCATACAAGATGGTTTTTTGGATTTTAAAGATTTCATCTATTACGTAATAGATGCTAATAATTACATATATTGCATATAAGTAATTATTGTACAAATCTTGATGAAAGTATATTATAGCTATCAATATCACTTGATCTTTTAAAAATTTGTATAGCCACATCTATTATTTCACATAATATAGTGATCTATATATAAATTGATCTTTGTTGAAGTGACGTTGTCGTGTTGTAACACAAGTATACCGTGAAAATATAAAGAAAGGGGACTTTTATTAATATTCAGTTACCTCGAATATTGGGAGCAACGACCAATTTCAGTGCAAATATTGAGAGGCCAGGTTCAGTCACCCCGTTACAGTCAGCTGGGGCATACTGAAATGCTCCATTCGATTCTAATGACAGGAGTCAGCAGGAAGGGAAAGGACCAATTCAACGACGGGTGAGCGTGGTTCAAAGAGCCAATTGGATCCAATTTCAAGACATCCAATCCAAGTCCTATTACGGGCCTCTTACCCAATATGAGACCTGACTTGGTCGGGCAACCCAATGCGGTCCAATTACAGGAACATCCAGGTCTTACTACGGGCCTTTTAGCCAATATGAGACCTGAATTAGTCGGGCGACTCAATGTGGTCCCGATTACAGGGGTTCCGATTCCATTTCAGGTTATCCCGTCCTTTGTGCCGTTCCGAGAACGTCCTTTCGGTAAAAGGATCTCTTAAAGGTAAAAATGGAGGAGAAAGCTCTGACGACAGAGCCAATTCTAGATCCAAGACAGAAGATTGAAGAAATTTAGAGGCTAGGGTTTGAAAGAGGAGAGAATTAGGGTTAGAGGGGACGATAGGTTAAGAAATGAAGGGGAGAGAAGTTTTTTTTTGAAGGGTCGGAGAGCTAGCTTCATGCTTTGGGGCGGGAAAAAAAGACATTGAATTGGGGTTTTTTTTTTCTTCATAGGATTTTGGGAAAACTAAGGCAATCATTGCTGAAGTCAGTGTTGTACTACTGAATCAGGATTTTAATGAAGTGGGTGTGATTACTCTTGACTATGTTGTGAAATCGAGTTACGTCTATGATGAAGAATTAAAAGGGTGTCTATAGGATTGAGTATGCGGAGTGAATGAAATTTATTGGATTAATCTAACGAGACAGTCAATAGATACAAGATTGTGAGTATAAAGCGGTATCAAAGATTAGCAGTTTGGATTGTTCAGGGTTCTCTGTAACATCTAAAGACCTACCAGCTGGGACAAAAAGGATTTCGGGGAGCAGTCAAAGGACATCCGTATAGATTTACGGTATATTCTTATAGTTGTTTATATTCCAATAGTCAAAAAATCGATAGATTGCTTGAATATTAGCAAATCTCCATATTACCTTCTACAGCCAGACGCTCGGTGCATTCTCGAGCAGGAAAGCACGTAATACGACAACGTATATGAACTCTCGTGGAATCAATTACACATTACTAAATCATCAATTAATATTTCTTATTTATCTATTATTTTTTTGAATTAATCATTAAAGATATCTATTAATTTATTTGTATATTATCTAATCACATCTAAAACTTATAATACTTTCTTATTACTTTTAAAAATATATATACTGTGACTCAAAAAATTATTTTAGTATTGACATATTTTAGAAAGAATGATGTATTATAGATGAATTGTAGTGAATAATCATGCATGATTTATATAGCAAATAAAGTACTTCTTTATAGCTTTCAAATGAGTCTAGGTTGAAAATATTCCATTAGATAATTGCAAAGCTACGATCGATCTAATTTGAATTAGTATTGAAATAATTTTTTGAGTGTGGTGTCTAATTTTTGGATTCTATCAATTACTCAATATTATAGCATTCTATCATCATCAGATTTACTATGACAATATTATTACTAATCTAATGACATCATTAATTCTTATTAGCAACTATAAAAGCACTATTCTTAATCATAATTTTTGACATGGACATATTCCAAATTACCATATTTTAGGACCTTTTAGAATCTTCTATAAATTTTTAGAACCTTTTAGATATTTATAGAATCTTCTACAATCCTTTAGAAAGTTCCATAGGCTTCTAAAAGCCTCTTTAGACTTCTAAAATTTTTCATAGAAAGTACCATAGATTTTTGTAATCTTCATTATAATATAAATAGAAGTCTTTGGAACCACTTTTGCTATCAATCTCATTCTTTTCTTTAATCTTGACATATTTCTTTGTTAGATTCTTGTATCTTTGACAATTCCTTGAATAGCTATGAGACCCATTCTCTTCTCTCTCTAAGACAACATCATCTCTGCTCTTCTTCATTCTCAAAAAACTTATGGCCAAATTGCTCTTAAATTTGGCTATAGTAAAGCTATTATCTCTAAGCTAGCAAAAAAGATTACTTTCAATAGAAATAACCTTACATTAGGCAAACCAAAGAAGCTCACTATTATGGATGAAAGAGCAATTGTTTGCCAAATTAATATTGAGAAGGCTAAAAATGCTATTGAGGTTGCTAAAAATCTTAACAATATTATCAATAATTCAGTATCAACTCAAATTAGTATAAATGTTCTAAAAAAAATAAAATATGAAAGTTATGGTGAAGGAGAAAAAGCCACTACTATCTATCTACCTTCAAAATAATGCTTGGATTTTGCTCTAAACTACAAGAAATAAATTATAGAGGATTAGAAGAGGATTCTTTGATCAAATAAAACAAAAATCAAAAATTTTGGATCAAATGGAAAAAAATGGGTATGGAAACAAAAGAGTCAATCCTCGCTTAACAAGAAGATCCAAAAAATAGTTAAGCATGGAGATAAAAATATAATACTATAGGATTGTATGACATAGAATGGAATTGAAGGGATGGCAAAGGTTGAGGGAAGGATGGATGCCAAGAAATTTGTGGAAATTTTTCAAAAAAAATCTATTCCTTAGCATTGAAGAATTTAGCATTTTTAAAGAAGAAGTGACTTTTTAGCAAGATAATGACCTCAAGCATAATTCAAAACTAGCATAGAAATGATTTAATCATTATTGAATTAAAATAATGGATTTGCCTACTCAATTTCCTGATCTTAATCCTATTGTATATCTTTGAGAGCACCTCAAACACCAACTCAATACCTTAAAGATAAAACCAAAAAGAATTTGAAATTATGGAAAAGAATAGCTGTAAAATGAAATAATATTGAAGCAATTTTGTGCCAAAAGTTAATAGAAAATATGCCTAGGAGATTGGAAGCAGTTATCAAGGCCAAAAGAGGTCTTACAAAATACTGATATGTAATTGGATATTACATTCAAAAAATTATTTTAGTACAGTTCTAAATTGAATTGATCATAGTTTCACAATTACTTAATGGATTCTTTTCAATTTGAATTCTTTTAATAGTTGTAAAAGAATATTTTATTTTCTATACAAACCATATGTCATTATTTACTATAATTCATCTGTAATACACCATTCTTTCCAAAATATGTCAATATTGAAATAGTTTTTTGAATCATTGTATATATATTTTTTATTTTTAAATTTCTTTTCAAGATGTGACATGTTTTTATTCTTCAAAATCATAGGTCCAATCACCTACCATTCTTTCTATAGTTGTTAAATAAAAAATAAAAAATAAAAAATAAAATTCTATTAGGTCAATGACTTGATTGATCCTAGCGACATTTTTGAAATGTTCCATGTGTTAATTTGAATTGTTATTTCTTTGAAACATGAGATATGAAACTGCATATTGTAACTTATTAAATAATGTTATTGTCTCTACTATAACTGATGTAATAATTGATATAATTATTAGCACTTGAGTTTTTAATAAAGTCAATTGCATTAAAGATGGTGGTATAATAACCATGGAAGTTTTTTTTATTGTAATAATATTTTGAGTTTATAATCTTACTACAAGTTCTTAGATCTTTATATCTATTTCTATATTTTTTAGCGTTCATGGCCAAAACTCAATACTTCACCTATTTCAAGAGATTTTTAGTAAAATCCTCTATTTTTTCTAAGTTTTTTTTAATGTTTATATATATTCAAGACGTAGTTTAGCTTTATTACCTTTTTCTAGTAGTAGTGTATTCTTTTAGAGCCATGCCTTGTAGTATTAGTAATTTGGTGAGTTGTACTTCTATACAAATAACTATGCCTAATATCAATCGTATCTATTGTAGTAAATTAATTTGTCCATGGATGGTGTTAATTAAAAATGCATCATAGAACAATAGAAGTGAGACATTGATACACCTAAGACATATATACTTCTTTTGATATAATACTTCTACGCTGTCGTAATGTGTCAAGTCTTGCTTGAGAATGCTCCGGGCACCTGGCTGTAGAAAGAAGAATAGAAATTGTGATAACAAAATTCTAAATAGAATACTAACAATGCTCTAATTAGACTATAATAATGGTAAACAAACGTAATCAAATTCAAAACAACTCAAAGAAATTTCAAACAAATAATAAAATTCTTAAAGAAATATTAGAATGATCACAAATTTTACTCAAATATATGTCAATTCAACCTTAATTTAATTCTAGTTAAAACCCTATTGAATTTCACTCAACTTTAGACCAAACCTAATTAAATCTTAAATCCTAATAATTCCTAAATCCTAAGTCAAATCCTAAACAAATCTTAAATTAAACCCTATTCCAAACCCTAAATCCTAAACCAAATCCTAAATCAAACCCTAAACCAAACCCTAAATCAACCCTAAATCCTAAATCAAATCTTAAATCAAATCCTAACCAAATCCTAATCCAAATCCTAAATCCAACCCTAACCAAACCCTAAATCCTAATCCAAACCCTAATCCAAATCCTAATCCAACCCTAAATTCTAATCCAAATCCTAAACCCTAAACCAAACCTTAAATCAAATCCTAACCAAATCCTAGTCCAAACTCTAATCCAAACCCTAAATCAAACTCTAACCAAACCCTAGATCCTAATCAAAATCCTAATCCAAATCCTAAATCAAATCCTAACCAAACCCTAAATCCTAATCAAAACCCTAATTCAAACCCTAATCCAACCCTAAACTCTAATCCAAATCCTAAACCCTAAACCAAACCTTAAATCAAACCCTAACCAAATCCTAATCCAAATCCTGATCCAAATCCTAAATCAAACCCTAACCAAATCCTAAATCCTAATCCAAACCCTAAACCCTAATCCAAACCCTAATCCAAACCCTAATCCAAATCCTAAACCGAACCCTAGCCAAACCCTAATCCAAATCCTAGTAATTCCTATGACAGATTTAAACCTCAATATCTAATTAATAAACCGTTGATCTCAATTCAAAATTTGCACACTTCTTAAAAATCAAGTTTAAAACAAGAAAAAAAATTTTGAAAAGGATCGGAGTTACCAAATTGACGAAAACCTCAAAAATATGTTTGGGTGTTAGCCGGCCTCCTTCTCCAATCTTGTTGCCAACCTTCCAGAGCCAATTTCTCTTCTTTGCGCCGTTCGATTGATTTCAAATTTCTCATAGACATAAGAAAACAAGTCTAATATCCTCTCACATAAGTTTTACTCCAATCCAACCAATAGATTGCATGAAATCTTAAAAACTCTCACTGGACCTAAAGTTCTACTTTCTGAGACCTTGACTCACTTAAACCTCAATATCTCTCAGTTCAACCGTTAGATCAAGCTAAAATTCACAACATGTATTCAACACAACTATAACCATGAACCCAAAATAATTCACTTATAGATCTACAACAAAACTCTCGAAATCACTCAAAACATAAACCCTATTATATTTCATAAAACCCAAGTCATCTAAAAAAAAAACTCAACTTTGCAAAGCTCTTAAAAATTCATATCAACTCCAAATCACCCAAAATCAATGTCCATAGAAACCTTATCCAACCTTCTCTCCAATCCCTCTCTCCGATCTGCCAAAGAGTCTCGGAGTCGTCGTCGAGACTCGGTTTTGAGCCTCAGGGTCTGATTTCGACCCTGGTTCATAACCGGCCCTTTCCGGGTATCAATATCTAGTTTTTCTAAGTAATTTTTTTTTTTTAGAATTTACTCTTAACTTTCTTCTAAAGATTCCTATATCATTTATTTTCCCAATCTACTTTGATTTGCCTTACTTATGGTAGTACAAAGTAAGTAGAAGTCACCTTTTTAAAAGGCAGCATTGATACCTTTTAATTTTTCTACCCCTTTGGCTATTAACTATATTTCTAAGACAATTTGTTCTAATACTTTGAACTAAGATCTCTTAAATTATAATAATCTCAACACTCTTTCACCTATTAATCGTGTTACATCACGACAACGCAAACACCACAATACTTGCAATTACATTAATCTTAGTACAATTAATTTTTTAAATTTTTTTATTCAAGCAAAAATAATACATAGTTTTGTCTAGCCAAAATGCTTATAAAACTTGAAAAACTAACACACCATGTTTATAATACAAACTATCAAATGTTTGAATTTCAAACAAAAAAGAGAGAGAGATTGTGTATGTATGTCCCTCCAAGGGTGTTTATAATGCCTAAAATTTTCCTAATCATTGCTTCTATTCTACTTTTGCTATGGTGCTACTACTAAATACCAATAGTTTTGTTATTGCAACTTTATTCAATCTTATTATTATATTGACATACAATAACTTTCAATATTGTGATTTTTTACTAAAAATTTGCTAACATAGTCTATAGCATTGACAAAGCATGTAAATGTTTTCCAACAAAACTTATACATTTATTCAATATAAAGTTTTCTTTCAATATAAGAATAAGAAGTCGAAATTCCAATATAACATAATTAATTTGTATTTGTAGCATTTTTTTGACTAAAATTGTTGTTTTTTAAATTTCTTTATTGTAACCTTGCATTGTATGTTTGTGTGCTTTGTAAACTTGAGTTTATATTCTGCATCCACACAGATTGAACCTTGTTGCTGATTTTGGTTTGTTATCTTACAACTAATAATTTAAAGACCAATGTAATTTATTCTAAATACTAGTGTTCCAAAAAGACAAAATTTCATTATAATGAAAATTAATATAAATGATATTGAATACCTTTTACAGTGGTAATAGATTTCAATGAAGTTTTTATTTTTTATTTTTTTCCCTGTCTTTCTGTAGACATTGATTACATACACTTGACTCAATGGTTTGTCATAGTTGCTGGACGACTCTCGATGTGTACCGTTGTGACCTATGGCCTTCTCCAGGGAATGCAGCCTTCCTTAGCAAGTATGTGAAATCCAGCAGTAGTTATGGGTGGATTTTATGTGGAAGTGATCGGCTGTTCTGACAAAACATGGAGTGCTAATCCTGAAGAAATTGTGTACTTGGCGAAATGGCTGAATCTCAAGTCCTCAGCATCTTGTGATGAAATATCTGTGGTCACTCGGCTGCGATTTCGAACAAGCATCCCTGCAATGTTTTGTTATCCTATGATCTTTGATCCCGCTTATCAAACTGTATGAATTCCTCATAAGAGGCGTTCAATACAGATAATTGTTTATCGAAGTCTCCTTCATCATGTCACTTATCACAGTTACAATGATTACATTTTTATCACAATTTGCCATAATTTAAACTCCGTGACACCACGTCATCGGGTTTAAAGCATCACCGTTGTATTCCTCCTCAAAGCGCTAAGTTCTGACTGCGTCTAGTGGCACAATTGCAACTCGGGGAAACAGTCCACATCACAACTTATGTTTCAAAAGACGAAGAAATTGGGGTCGGCGACGATGAGGAAGGGTTGGTGAGTATTGCTATGATTTCTTTTATTTGCAGTCAACGGAGACGGGGTGTTATTTGTATTTGGCGGAAACAGCTGTTGGATCGAGAGAGCCAAGAAAACGCACAGAAATGGAGCCGTCGATGTTTCATTCGTCGCATGGATGAGAGAAGGCAATAAGCGTCCGTTTCGTCTTAGGTGTGAAGGGTTTCAAGGACGGTCAGAGAACCCCAGCCTCGCGCTTATCCTCGCCCTCCCCACGAGTCCCTCGGGATTCTGTGCTTTCATGCGTCGAATTGCTCGACTCTGCGCACACTTATACGCCGCATCATCGCTCTGCTGCACGCCAGCAACGTTAGAGCGGGGAGTTTCTGGTAGGTACTTCTTCCAGCTCAGCACACTTTCGCTCAGAAGACCCGGTTGTCCAAATGGCTCGGGTAGGAAGAACTGTGCCGCGGATGTCGTGGAGCGAAGGAGTTGCAGCGTGAGTGCGAGTGTAGGAGAATAGCGTCGTGTAGACCGAGGTAGTTTTTCGTGAAAACTGGTACCAGTTGTGCCTAGGTGACACGAATCCACAACAGCTCTGCTCAAGTGTGTCTGTGGGTAAGGGTTTGCATCCTCGGGTAGACTTCATTTGTAGATGGGCATCGTCGGGTGAGTTTTAGGGCAGTTTCTGTCCTTGGCTTTACAGTTGTTGTTGCTCTGGTTTTTCTGGTTTTGGTTGCAACGTAGTGAAAGATTGTCTTCTGTGTCTGGTTGGTCGATCCGTTTCTGGTTGCTGCCTAGTTGAGATCGCATGTGGAGTTTTACTTGGTTTAATTTTCGTGTGGTGATCGCGAAGAGCTTCGGTCGGCTTTATTTGATGATTTGATGATGTGATTGTTAACATACCATCGTTCAATTTCTCGCAAGGGAAACCTGGCATGTACTTGGTTAATACCTGAAATATCGTTACGGGGTTGAGCGTTGGAAGAACATGACCTGAGGCGGCCATAGCCAGAGCAGCAGTGAGATTGGTCGTTGATCTCGTTGAATGCAATTCATGCTTGTGATGCTAGAAAAGAGATGCGCCATGCACAATGCCGTAGTGTCCACAGGACGTTTGATTCGCACGCTGAATAGACTGCTGCTATCGTTGTGATGCAGAAAATTGCAATTTAAGCAGCGTGACCTCATACTCCAGTATGACCTCATCATCTTATTGAATTGCATGTTCGTGGAGCATTACCTTGGCGATTACATTCCGCTTGATAATAGGATGTGCCTGAATGCTTCATGGCTGTTTGAAAGTGGGTGAAGTGAGATCAACTTTGCTGGTGCATGGTCGACAACCAAACACCAGGAAGAAACTCAACAATCTCGGGAAATCAGGTGAACATCTCATGACGTCATGATGACCTCAACATTTATAGAAGTTAGGTATGTCCATGTGCATGCTTGGGTCTATTTTTTGTATGGTGCAAGCTTATCTTTCGTGTGTGTAGTTAGTAGTTCTGTGAAGTGAGGGAAGTATGTAGAAATATTGAATGCTCTGATTGCATTTGTTTCAAAGTTTTTCCGTGATTAAACAATGGATAGGAGAAGATAGGGAAAAAATACATGTTTTGGAAATGTTTATATATTTGGAAATTTGTAGGACCATGTTTGTTGTAATAATTTACGATGATATATGTGTTGAGAGATGGTCTTGAGAGAAATGTAGATTTTGGACATGGTCATGATGCACATATGAAATATATAATGGATTATGCAATGTTGTAGTTGTGAATGATTGTGCCAATAAGAGAATGTTTGGGTAGCGATGGCAAGGTTTGGGATGGACAAGCTTGTTGGCATAGAGGAAAAAGTTTTAGTGTAATAATGTAGAAATAATATGAGAAGTTCTATGAAAAAAATGGAGTTAAATCATGAAGATCACTTTAGTGATTAGTTGTGAGTAGTAAGTTATAGATAGTGAGTGGTAGAAAGTATATGGAGTGTTGTTTAAAAGTGTACACAATAGATAATATGATATATTGAATTCTCATTATTGGTTTCACAAACAAATCTTGTTATTGTGTTGTTTTTTACTAGAGTGTGGTAATTGAGTGATAGTGGAAAAATCTACTTAAGTTTAAGTAAGCTTTAGAAATTTAAGGAGAATTAAGAAGTACATATCAAATATTTTGCAAGGTATGAATATTAATCATGATAAGTTTTGTATTTATGATTAGACATTTGTTTTATGTATACATAGAGAAAAAGAGAGACTTTTATTCTTTGTACATAAGTTTGTTTTACACCTAACATGTAATTATGAAGTAGAAAATTACTAAAAGAGTAATGGTCATAGTTGTAGGTTTTCTTTACTTTAGTGAAGTTCATTATTGAAGTTCATTATTGACATTCTATTAATGTTGAAATAGACTTTTTAGTGATGAAAATTGTCAAAAGTAAAGTGAACTTTGTATCAAGATTGTGATTTTATGCTTGTAGGAAAAATATATATTGTTTAATTATTCATCATGGTCAATATTTCGGAATTATCTATAAAATATGTTTAAACTTATGAGTTATTTGTAGATTTGTTGACATTGGGACTTCCAATGGTTGTGGGATTTTTTAATGTGAAATTAAAAGAAGTTGATATCGAAGATATTCTTATTCAAAGCCAAAAGTATAACAAAGAAACTGAAAATTTGATGAAGATTGAAGTTCTCTTGAACAAAATCAATGTGCAAATCTTTTAAAATCACTTGGTAATGTTACTAATGTATTTGAAAGTGTAAAGACTTGTAGCATTGTTATGTCTAAATATAAGATATTGTTTTGTGAATTTCAATATATTACAAAAAAAACACACATGTTGATAAAAGATTGTGGACAAGATTGTTGGTGTGAAGCATCTATGAAATAGATCTTTTGAAGTTGAAAGACTACAATGGAATTATTTGGTTTTGCAACCCATGAAGAAGTTAACTATGATTAAAGATAGCTTTACGAAAGATTGGATTGTTCAAGTAAAGATGAACAATTTAAAGATCATAAATTGATAGAATATTTTTGAGAAAGATTAAAAGAATTGTAATGTATGGAAGGTGGAGAATTAAATGGATTACAAATATCTATTGATGTTGAATGTGGTAAACCAATGCCATCGAATAATATCATTAATAAAGATCTTTGTAAAACCATTTGGTTTGGATTTTCAAGTGTGAAAAAACAAATTTTTGGTAAATTCAATAAAAATCTTAAAAGAAATAGGTGTTTTAGTTGGCTCTAATCATCCAAATTTGAGAAAATATTATCATGCTATAAAATATGAATCAAGTAGAAGTATTTGCTTGATAATGGAATAGATAAAAAGAAGCTTAATTAATTTATTGAATGAAACGAAATTAATGTTGTATTATTTTCTTTTTGATATTATATATCAAATTACAAAAGGAATATATTATTTACATGACATGCAAACAACACATAGGAATCTAAAACCTGATAATGTATTAATTAATTATGTGGATGATAACATATTTAATTGTGGTTTTCAACATGCAATTGTAAAATTAATTAATTTTGGTGAGTCCAAGATGAATGTAAGAAGGAATCCAATAAAAAAGAAAAATAAATTTTCCTGTGGAACTTCAATATATAGAATTCTTGAGGTATTAAATTAAGATATATTATTAAAAACATGTCATTTTCATGTAGACATATATTCTTTTGCAATGATGTATTATAAAATTCTTTCAAATAAAGATTTATTTCATAAATATAGAAATTATATTAAAATATCTGAATTATTAGAAATAATTATAAGCAATGATAAACCAAAGTTATCTTCAAATTGTAAAGAACTATTTCAATTAATTAATAAATGTTAGGCTTTAGATTCTTCAAAAAGACCAAGTTTTGAGAATATTTGTAAGAGGATTAATGTGTTGAAGAAAAAATCATTGGTGGAAATTGATACAACCAAAAAACCTAGAGGTTTTTAAAAACCTAAGGATTATTTATTACATTGTTAAAAGAAGATTATTAGGTGAGTGAATCAATGAATATGCATGACAATTTTTTATTAGTAAATTCTACATTTACAAGATAATTTGATGTTTTGGGTGATTATGAGATGTATTTTTCTATACATGCTACTTAAACAATTGTATCATGTCAACCAATGACTATAAAGATATATAGTCTTATTATAATTTAAAATATAGAATTTATATTTTTATTAGCTTTTTAAGTTGATTATTTATATAGATAGATAAATATGAAGATAAACATAAAGTTATATTTTTGGATAGAAAAAAATAATTTTTGAATATAAAATTATTATGTAAAAAAGAAGAGGCGTTGTGTTTTGTTGGCATAGGTTGGATAGGAAAAACAACATTAGCAAAGGCCACATTGAATGATATGAAGTACATGTACAAAGCATTGCATTTTGTTAAAATTATTAAACATGGAGTTTATGATTTTTCAACAATTTGCAAAGTATTAGAGCAACTTAATATTGAATTAAATCTCAAGGATTTTGAAGAACCACAAAAAATGATAAAAAAATTATTAATAAAAATAAAAAAATGATGTTAATCTTAGATGATGTGAAAGATCAAAGACTAATTAATGATGTTATGTCCAAAGATATTTTACATTCTAGCAAAGTGAACATATTAATTGGCACAAATATATATATATATATATATATATATATATATTCTAATAAATACCTATATAATTAGATAGAAATAATTAAAAATAGATAAAAGTAGATTAATTTCATAATACATTCTAGAATAGCTTCTTAGAAGCTTTAAAGATGCTATTTTGACTTTATATGTATTTGTAGTTAATTGATAGGTTAGAAACTTGGTCAAAAAGTTAACCATGTATTGGTAGCTTGTAAAACAAGTAAACTATGTGGCGCACATATGAAAAACTTTTTTTGGAAATTAAAATATGTATCTTGTAAAGTCAACATGTTTTGGAGGTCCTATAGGACATTGCCATGTAGCTCCTACTTAAGAGTATATATGGAGGCAAGAGTAAAGCCTTTTTCACTCTTGTCAATGTCTTATTAGTCTTTAGTCTTATTTCAAGACTTTCTAGTCTTCTTGTTTTTAGCAATAGTCATTCTAGTTTAATATTATATCATCTTTGAGTGACTTTTTAGTTCTCTTTAGTGTCATAAGAGTGTATTGAGAATTTCTTTCTTCAAGATTCATATCCTTGATATTAATTGTGACAACACAAGATTGACAAGTAATAAAACTTTCTCTATAAAATCTATAGATTTGATATTGAAGAACTTGATAATAGTGTAATTTTGAAGTTATTTTTAACTTATTCTAACTAAGATAATGATAAATTGCTTAAAAAATTATTGAGATTGCCAAGAAAATTGTACAAATTTATAATAATGTGTGTTTGAGCTTGAAAGTTATGGGCTCATTTTTAGGAAAAAATACGAGGTTGAGATGTTGAAAATAAGCTTTATAAATATTAATAAATAAATAAATAAATAAAATTAGATGGAGATAAAAAAAAATAGTAATTATAAGCTTTGATATGTTTTAAAAATAAACTTTGATGCCTTGAAATCTAAAAAATTAAGAGAAATATTTTTGGACATATATTATTTTTTTGCAATGATATAAATTAGAGAGGTACAACAAAAGAAAGGATATTGCAAGTATACAGCTGCAAGAATGATGATTCTATTAACTAAAATGCAAGCATTGTATTAAATGTGTTGCTCATCAATCAAAAATAGAATTGGACAAAGATGGACTAATAAAAGTATATAATCAACTAACATGGATAAATGATTATCAAAAAAATAAATACAAGAATATACAAATTTGGAATACAAATACAATACCAATCTATGAACTGATAACAAAGATAATGTTCTTTAATATTGATAATAATGAAATGTACAAGAATAGTGATGGTTGAATAAGAATAATTAGGTTTAAAAATTATATATATTATTAAATATTTTTTAAAAATTATTATATATTTTATAATAATTTAAAATATTTTTAAATTAACATATGTATTGAATTTTTAAAATTAATATTTATCAAAATATAAATTTTTCTTGTATTATATTGAATAGGTGGAAGGAATCATATACAAAGCTGAAATGAAAAAGTCATTTAGTAAGATGAAAGATTTAAACTTCTCTTCTCTCCAAATATTTGATTATGATGCTTATGATATTTTAAAATAATATCTTTGTAAAGATCTAAAAATATTGAATTATATTTTAAAAAATTCTAAAAAATTAAAATATCTTATAATAAAAAATTCTTATGCTATTCAATATTTTAAGAATTTAAAAAGTCATCATTTGTAATATGGAATGAATATTTTTGAAAAGAACTTGAAGAATTAATAGTATTAAATTTAAAAAACTTTAATTTTTTTTAGATAATTTTCAACAACAATATTTATAATCAATACAATGTTAGAACTTAATTTGGAAGAATGTGGAATTTTGAAAATAATTCCAAAAGAAATATATCTAACTTCTTTAAAAAACAAAAATTAAAAGATTTTAAGAATTTAATAACATTGCCAAATGAAATGGAAAATCTTTGTTCTTTAAAAGAAATTTATTTGTCAAATTGCTCAAGCTTGACAACTTTGCCAAATAAATTGAAAAAAATATCTCTTTTAAGGATACTTAATTTAATAGATTGCTTAAGATTTACAAGTTTATCAAATGACTTGGCAACTCTTAGCTCTTTATAAGATCTTGATTTATCAGGTTGCTCAAGTCTAATAAGTTTAGAAAAAAATTTGAAAAGCTTCTTCTTTAAAAAAATTAAATTTATTGAGATTCTTAAGATTGACAAGCTTACTAAATAAATTAGAAGTTTTTCTATCTTTGCAAGAACTCGATTTATTAAGTTTCTCAAGTACATTAAGCTTGCCAAATAAAATAATACTTCTTTTATCTTTAAAGAAATTGAATTTGACAAAATTCTCAAGTTGAAAAAGTTTTCCAAATGAGTTAAAAAAATCTTTCTTCTTTAATTATGTTAAATTTATCAAAATATGTTAACTTAATAAGATTTCTAATCAAAATAGTAAAGCTTTTTTCTTTGTAAAAACTCTATTTATTGAGTTGCTCAAGCTAAAAAGCTTCTCACATGAAATGACACTTCTTTCATCTTTAAAGAAATTAAATTTGTCAAAATTCTCAAACTTAGAAATTTTTTTAAATGAGTTAAAAAATCTTTCTTCTTTGCAAAGATTTGATTTTTCAATTTTTTTTAAGTTTGACAAGCTTATCAAATAAATTTTAAAAAAAATATTTCTTTTAAAGAACTTAATTTAGAAAATTACTCAAGTTTAAAAAAAAAAAATCAAATTTATTTTTAAAATTATGTTCTTTGCAAATATTTGATTTATTTAATTACTCTAGCTTGATATGCTCGCCAAATGAAATAGCACATCTATCTTCTTTGCAAAGTCTTAATTTTTCAAGTTATTTAAATTTGACATGCTTGCCAAATAATTTTTAAAATTTTAATTATTAAACTTTCCAAAAAAATTAATAAATCTTTTTTTTTTACAAGATCTTCATTTATCAAATTGCTTGAATTTAACAAGCATGCCAATTAAATTAAAAAATCTATCTAGTTTAAAAAGATTTAACTTGTCAAAATACTTAAACTCAACAATCTTACTAAGTATATTAAGAATATTTTTATAATATAAGAAATTAATTTTTTAAATTATTCAAGTTTAATAAGGTTATCAAATGATTTAATAAGTCTTTTTACATTAAGATTTTTGAATTTTTCAAATTTTATAAGCTTGAAAAGCTTACTATCTTCATTGTCAAATTTTTTTCATTAAAAATTCTAAATTTATCAAATTTCTTAAGCTTGACAAGCTTACCAAATGATTTGGTAAATCTTTCTTCTTTAATAATGCTTGATTTTCTCTATTGCTCACACTTATCCAACTTACCAAATATATTGAAAAATCTTTGTTCTTTAAAAGAACTCAATTTATGAAGTTTATAAAGCTTAATAAGCTTTTCAAATAAATTGAAAAATATTTTTACTTTACAAGTACTTGATTTGTCTAATTGTTCAAGCTTGACAAACTTGCCAATTGATTTGACAAATCTTTTTTTTCTAAAAAAGTTTATATTATCAAATTGCTTTAACTTAACAAACTTTCCAATTGAATTGTTCCATCTTTCTTCTTTGAAAATGCTTTATTTCTTCAAAGCTTAACAATCTTTTTAAATAAATATGAATTTTTTACTTTTATATAAACAACTTTTTATTTGTTATATTGGTCAAATATAATAAGATCTTGTAAAAAATTGGTAAATAAGTTTTTTCTAGAATCTCTAAGATGTTGAAATATCAAACTCTTCAATATTTTTAATTGAGCTAAAGTTTTTTTTTTAAATACTCAATATTTTTTGTATTTAAATTTGATAAGCTTAGAAACTAACTTGGCAACACTTTCTTTTGTAAAAGTATTTGATTTGTTAAGTATTTTTAGCTTGGTAGATTCATAAAATAGATTGGCAAATTAGTTTCTTTGGAAATATTTGAATTATTATTACACAAACTTGATAAATAAATCAAGATTTCTCTCTTCTACAAAAATTGGAATTTTTTTTATTATGTTGTTCAAACTTATTAAGCTTAGAATAAATATTATTTTAAATTTAATTTATCAAAATATTATAATTAGACATTGTTATTAAGTGAGTCAGTTTATTTATAAATGTAAGTAAAACCAAAGTCAATACATATACACATACACATATATTTATGTATAAATATGTTGTTTACCTATAAAATTATAAAAAATAATTTTATAATTTCTAATTTAATTTTATAAATTTATATATGTTTATTATATACATGTTAAGTCAAATTTTAAAATTTTGACTTTATAAGTAATATTTTTATTTTATGCTTATGTAATATGTCAAATTAATATCTCTATTTTTTGTATACATCAAAAAAACTTATTAATTGTAATATAAATAATTTTTAAATTAATATTATCTTAAAAAAATATTGGTTTCATACATATAAGAAGTATGATAAATCTTTAAATCATAATATGAATTCTTTGTATATATATATATATATATATATATATATACATATATATAAATATATATACATATATACAAATATATATACATATATATAAATATATATATATATATATATATATATATATATACATATATATAAATATATATACATATATACAAATATATATACATATATATAAATATATATATATATATATATTTATATATTTATATATATTTTTAATTAAAATAAGATATTACTTTTGTAATAATATCTTTAGTGATTTATGTTCTATATCATAATAATATGTAATTTAATATTTAATAAGAAGAAAAAAAATCTTTATGATTTTATTTTAAAAATTAACCATAGATGTTCTAACTCAATATCAACAATTGTCTAACCTTTAGAAAATATTCTTTTTATTTTATTAAATTAGATATACAAGCTTATAGATTAAAAGATCTATATTGAAGTCTATTTTTTTTACTTAAATTTAGTGTAGGAGGTTCAATTATTATTTGCAATAATAAAATGCATTCTACAAGTAGATTAAAACAATAAGAATCTAATTAATTGGTTTTGATATGATTTAAAGAATAATGTTAAAGATATATTTTTGACAGTATTAAAAATTGATTCATTAGAATAATTCATCATTCAAGCAATTATATACAACAATTAACACTTTAAAATTCATTAAGTTCAAAGATTTGGTTGAAGAAAAATAAATCAAGTAATAAAAATAATGTCCAAATTCTTATAAATCTAATAAATGAAGCCAGAATCTATGCAAATTGATACAACTCAATTTAAGCAATAAACACAAAAAAAAAAAAAAAAAAAAAAAAAAATCTATCTTAAAAACTTGTATTCATATTATAAAAAAGTTAGTCAAATGGTACAAGATTGTAATATCAAATTAAGTAGATTAAAGCCAAAGAATAGACACTTAAACAAAAAGAAGTCAAAAATAAATATATCATATTGTAATAGAGACCTTGCAATTTAAAAACTCCATACTACAACCATCAAATATAAGCCTTATGTTATTACTAAATCTTGTACCTTATTATGAACTTTTTATAATTTTTAAGTTTCAAGTTGTGAATTTTCAGCTCAATGTCAATAAACTATCTCAAATTTTATTTGTTATTATTGAGACAAATAAGGCATGGTTATTCTATGATAAAATCAAGATCATTTGACCTTGTAATAAGTTGGATTATTAAATGCTTAACTTAATTATTATCCAAAAGTAATTAATTTAAGTATATGTTAATTATAACTATTATATTTAATAAAGATTTATCCCACATTCTATGCATCTCTTGTTGAGCCATATACTACAATTAATATACCAATGAGAAAGCAATTACTGCTATCTTTTATTAAAAAAGACAACTATAAAGAATTTAAAGGAGAAAAATCCTAAGATTTAAGGTAGTACTAAAATAAATTGAAATATTTTGTATAGTAGGACTAATATAATATTAGTAAATTTAGATAGAAGCAATTTAAGAAGCTTGTAAATATGTTATAACTTGTTGATGATTTACATTGATAACATCTATTAAAATCAGGATCAACCATTAACAACAAGATGGTATAAATTAAAGAGAAATAGATTTAAGAATTAACTTATAGAACTTTTTTTTGTAATATAGAGAACTACCAAGTTGCAAATTTATCTCAAGAGTTCTTATTTGTAGAATTATTTGTAGAATTAAGTTAAGACAACTAGTTATCTTAACTTAGACAATACTAAAATTGAAATAAAGATCTTTAAGACAAACATGTTTTTTGAAGACATGGCAAGATCAGGCATGTTTGGTACCACAATCTTAGAAGAAACTCTCAATGCTTAGTATTACTACTAAAACTAATACTACACTTGATGAATCTTTAATAAAGTTTAGTAAATATTAATTAAATATTTAGACTTTTATAGATGTATCATGTGGCTATTAAAACTTATCTTATTAATCTTTTACTTTTAAAAAGTTACATTCAAAGCAACCTACAACTTTAGGCCTCAAGCCTTGTAGGCAACAAAACTTCTACATAACCTTTGAAGCCAATAAATATAGAGCCAAGATTGAGAGCATAACTTGTATAAATTGTAAGATAAATAAAATAATTATTTTGATTGATTAGAAATGTATACTAATATATTCCATTTCATGTTTAGATTTTTCAGCTTTCAATGTGAATACATGGATCGACATAACAACAATGAATCCAAGAACCATAACTCCGTGATAGTCACATTAATATGCTTGCCAAATTATGCAATGCAATGTCTGTCAAACAAGGGCTACAAATTCAACTGGCTCATAGATTGGGACCTTACAAAGATGGAAGAATCAAAATGAAGATGGAAATTATGAATCATTTCGTCAACAAGTGGCAGCCATGAAGAAAACATTTTCTCAAAACAAGGGACCAGAACCACCAATTGGAGTGAGTATCACTGATTTTTGCACACTGTGGGATAGACACCCTACGTCTATTCTTCCGAGGAAGACCACATTGCAAACATGCCTCGCAGATCACAAAGCTGATGGTTATATCAGAACTTGGGTCTCAGACAGCAGGCATTGCGGAACTCGGCAGTGCTTACATGATTTGTGCTTATCAATGACTTGCACAGATCAGTTTGGCATGTCACTTTGAAATACTGCAATCACGGTTCAATTTTTCACAAGTTCTGTAGGGTCTGTGAATGATAATGGATTACACCACTGTCGAAACCGAAAATCTATTCAAAAAACAAGTAACACTTACTCAAGCCACCGGAACGCGTTACGGCACTCTGTTTCAGTGCACCACCATACTTGTGTATGTCTCTAGCATCTTGTATATACACCCTAATATCTTCGTAACAAATGATTCTAAAAAATAAATAAATAAAATGAATTGGGGCGACCAATCATTTTCTGGTGTTCTTTACATGTAAATATGGCGCCACCTCAACAACCCCTGTGTATGACGAGGAAACAACGGTAGCCAGATCATTCTAAGGTCTCAGTTGGCCACAACCGCTTCCAGATGTTGATCTCTTCCTTCGTCCTTAATTTTCTGATGCCTCCATAGAAACCCTCTGCCTCATTTCCCTCCTCCCGATGAGATTTTCGATTGATGGCGGCACGTCGCCACCGTGAACCAAGAGTATACTGGCTGAACTCCAACCAGACAGTCTCTGCAAAAGAAACACTTCTAAGTGTTAAATATATACAGCAGCAAGACATGTAAATGTTGATGATTGGTTCAATGATTTCTATGAGAGAATTCTGTTTCCGGATTCAAACTTCAGACCTCCTCATTTATCGTAAAAATGTAAAAACCAAGCATCTTGTAAAAACAATAAAACAAAACCAAAAAACAATAAAAAAAAATAAAAAAATAAAAATAAATGCACCTTCTCAGGATTTTACAAAAAGCCTGAAAATGGATCACGATACTAATAACAGCCAGAAAACCACCGGCTAAAAACAGCATACCAATTGAATGACAGCGGCAATGCCGGGAATTTCCGTCGCAAGCCTCAGAATGTCCCACCACACCATACCACCAGCCTGCAATGGCAGCATAGACATCAGATTTATAGTCTCAATCTACATCATTCAGAAAACTGCGAGAATGAAAACTGCAGATTGAGCAGTACTAACCATGATTACAGAAAGACAAACATCAACATGGGCACATCGATTTACGACAGAAGGGTTTGAAAGCTCAAATTACCATATGGAAACTCCTTGTTCCTGCGCCACTGCACCTCGACGTGATCGCCAGGCTGCAATTCTATTAGACAATCCGATTGGTGCAGGTCATGAGCAGGTGTATCCAAGGGTGGAGCACGAAGACGCTCCCACCGGACTCCCTCTTCTATAACAATTGTCCGGGGTCCATGGGGTGGATATCTGTAGCACATGAAATCCCGTCAATAAAACATACCATAAATTCCATATAACGAGTAAACTCCAAGAGTAGCATGTATGGACTAGCAAGAACAAAGTTGAAACTTGCTGGACTGCCAAAATTACCTGGCCTTGAAAGAATCAGTAATACGATCATAGTTAAGTTCCGCATCGTAACACGACAACATGAAGCCCACATGCCCATTCTGCTAAAAATGTTCAGATCAAAACTAGGAAATCAGTTGTCAAAAAAGCATAGTAACACAACATATTTTTGCATCTTCCTAATCTAATTCCAGGGCAGGTATGTCAATTAACTAGCTACAGCCACGATATCTAAAAAATTGACAATCAGACTTACAGCCTACAATGGCGGGTTTCACAGTGTTTGTTGACAACCAACAATATTAAGCTTTGCTAAAAACAAAACTCAAATTCCAACACAATTTGGGGGAACGGATAGGTTAGTGCAGAGATAATTCATAGCACCAAAGCAAGATACGTAATCATCAGGTGTGCATAAGGACAACACACAACAGACATGGTAAACACCTCTCGGTTATAGACTTGGGCGGGGAACCAGAAGCTGCCACTTTCCAGGGCCCAATACCATGCCATAAGAGAATCCAGAGGCGGAACCGCAGCAGGCTGGCCTTGAATATTAAGCCATGAGAAGCGCCAAAGACAAGAAAGAGGCCATCCCCACGGACGGGGAGGGCGCTCGGTTGCGGCTCCTAGCTCCGCTTGCAAGGTTAACTGACGCTGCCACTCGTGGAAAGCCAAAGGGCCGACGATACGTGCCCATTTTTCCTTAAATAGGTTTTGCCAGAGATGGTCACTGCGGCAACGCTTTCTCAGATCTTGGCACACCCCAGCCATCTGACATAGAGATGCGGGAGGAAGACGACCAAGGATTCCCTCTAGCGCGAGCTCTGGTAAATCCAGCACGGACATGGACTCAGGAAAGTCTTCCACATTCTCTACCTTCTTGAGACATCGCCGTTTATAAAACATCATTCCTAGTCTCCACTGAGGCTTTCCTTTGTCGATTTTGTGCAATTCCAGCGACGACCCGGAAGAGATGAGCGCAAACCAATCAGACAGGAGGCTCATGCTGTGCTACTGATGAAACAGGTCGAGTAGCCCAAATTATTGGGTCCCTTCACGTACTAAAAACAGTGGCGATGCAGCATGGCCAGTCCACGTCCTTGCGAACTACAAGACAATACCGCGCACATCAGAGTCAGTCCTCTCTCGCGCAAACAATGCAAAGGAATGACAAAGGACACACCTAAAAATAATGTTTATCGCACTGAAGCAATGCAACACTAACGAAATCGTATGGTCACATACACACGCCACCCATTGCCGTAAGATATTCCCACAATTCGTCCAGAAAGAGCCATGGCAATGTTGAAACAATTTCCTTCACGTTTATGTGGAGCATTTGAAGGAAACTGTTTCATCGTCCACAAAAGCTTGCAACAACGACTGAAACTGCCCACAATGGATCTATTGTTCAATTCAGATCATTACTTCAGGAGGTTAAAACCACAGAGCTTGGCAAGAAAATCTGAACTCCACTTGAAAAACTCCGCTCTGGCACTCGACGCACCACATAGACAGTCAACGGCGACGACATGTTCCTCAACAGGGCACGCTGAAAGGCAGTCTTTAAAGACCCAGTAAAGGTTATCAAGGTCGATGACAAGTTACAGTTTACACCCACAGATGAGCACCACCACTAACAATACAATAATGCGCAATTTGAAAATGTCAAGAAACAAAATTCTGAGGCTAATTCACCAACAGCGACCCTCGTAACGCAAATACCCCATACAACAATCGCATCGCAACCCAGTTCAACGAAACTGCTCTCCATAGCTAACAGAACCCAACAAACAAACAAACAAACCAAGGAAGGCAAACTCTAACAATCACATTCTCGCCAGCACCACACCCACAAAACTCCATAGTCATAAACCATCACCATTTACTACTCCTCACGTGCCGATGTATTTCCCTCTCCAATAGACTTAATTCACATTCACCAGCCTTGGATCGTTCAGATCGCCTAACCAAACGCGCTACATTCGCGCCACCGTCGCCCTTCGTCGCACCCCAGGCCCAATCCCAGGCTCAACTACACATCAACAGACGACTCAAACACCACGAAGTAGCAGAGCACGAAATACTCTCTCGACTGCCATCCAATTTCCCAGTCTCCGCTTACATGCCAACAGATCTTTCGTATGCCATTGAGATGGCCGCAACCCAGCCGGGCCAAATTGTCGAGCGACCGGGGAGCTTTGCAACTGGTTTAGGCGGAGGCCATGCTTACATTCATGGCCAGTCGCGATTGCAATGCTGCTGGAACTCCCGTATCGTTCCCCCCTCCTCCGCCCCTATTGCTTGCACAATCGCTGCCGCAACCGCGGTGCTCAACCCTGCCTTCCCCAACTGCAGCTCCAAACCCGCGTCTCGATCGTACATACACCCAATCGCCCATCTCGTCGTATCAAAAAATTATACCTGTACGTCTTGGCTTCATCGTACATGCCACGATCCCCATGCAGCAATTTTCGCGTCCTCGCCACCGACAGGTGATGCGGCTTTCCGATTCACGCTTGGGGACCTCCATATCTGTCTCACAGTAATCACTACTCCGTGACTCCAGTTGATGATTGTCCCCGAAGGATTTGTGGGTGCGCTTTAAGTTTGCTCCGGCGACGGCGTGGACCCTATCGGAGCGTTCTGGTGCAAATCAGCGGAATCAGGACATTGTGCTTCCTTGTCGTGTGGGGTTGGAAGGAGGGGGAGCACTGTGCGTTAATTGGGCATTCATAGCTGCATTCACTCGCAACGCATCCTGGAGGTCGTTGAATCCTCCGCGTGCGATGACTTCTCCGACAACCCGCCGCCGAATGCGATTGTCTTCGACTCTGCTTCCCCGTTTTACTGAACGAACCCCGCCGACGAACGAACGGGATTTTGGATGAACGTGGTAGGAAGGGAATCTGCTCATCAGTGGACGAGCATGTTGTGGATGAATGTGAGGGTAAGGGTATCTGGAAGAAGATATCTATGTAGACCGTTCAAATGGATTTTTACAAAAAAAAAAAATCAAAAATAACTCATACTTAGATTGAAGTTTTTTTTTTTTTTTTTTTTTTTTTTGAGAAATCACTATGAGTACATACTATTACATGATTTTTTTTTTTTTTTTTTCAATGAAGGTTTTATAAAGAATGTGCCAAATTCTCCCAATTTGTTATTTTAATGATCCATTTTTTTATGTTGGATTAATTTATATATAAATTTTTAAAATAAATTTAATCTCTTACTTTAAGATCTAATCAAAGATTTTAATGAACATTTTTATAACTTTTGTATTAGATTTGAGTTTCTTATAGATAAAATATAAACTCATTGTATTTGACATTAAACAAATTAACCAAAAAATTTGTAATAAGATTTCCAAAATCTTCAATATCATTTTTTAAGATAATAATTTTAAAAAAAAATGAAATTGATTTCTTTTTGTTAATAAGTGCAAACTATTGTTATAAAAAGATGTTATCAATCATAAAAAATCTATCTAACCATTGTCTAAATACTTTTGTAATATGATGAAGATATTATTCTATATGCTTATTAATATTTATTTTTTTATTATTATTTTAATACTGAAGATAAATATATATATATATATATATATATATATATATCTTTAAAAATTTGATGCATTATTTTATGGGATTATATATGATATTTTGGTAAGAATAAAATAAAATAAAATAATAAATAAATAAAAATAATTATTACCAAAAGCTATTCTTAATTGTTTAAAACTTTAAAAAACTAAAAACTAAAATATCTATAAAAAAATATTATTTATAATTATGGCAATATTTTCTTTACAAGTAGAAGTAACCAAAAAAATATATATAATTAATGCTTTTGAATCTTAGTTTTGCTTATATAATATAAAACCTAGTAGTTTTTTTTTTTTTTAATTCTATATTTTTAGTTATACTTTATTTCTAGATAATAATTTATTATTATTTTAAAACATAATTTCATGAAATATGAAAGCAAAAATATACTTGAACAATAAAAATGCATCTGAGTTTTTGTCAAGGACAAGAACATGATAAAGACAAATAAACAAGTAAGACTTCTCTCAAAGAAAGATGACAAAATAGAAATAACTTGATATATATATATATATATATATATATATATATATATATATATATATATATATTAAAAAAGAAACTGGAATGGCTATTGCCAAAAGCCAAGAAAACTAGAAACCCTTGAAATTAGATTGAAAGCAAGAAAGAAGTTGACAAGAGTGAAGAAGGCTTCATTCTTGTCTTTATATATACTATCTAACTAAGAGCTACGTGGCGAGTTTTATAGGACTTCAAATATGTGTTGACTTTGTAAGACACATGCCTTGACTTACAAGGCAAGTTTTTCTACGTGTAGGCCACATACTTAGCTTGGTCTTCAAGCTAACAACATGTGTGGCACATAGCCAACTTGTTGACTACGTTTCTAATCCAAAAAGTTAATGAAAGATACCTATAAAATCAAAGCAGCATCTATGAAGCTTCTAAAAAGCTTCCATACTAAATACTATAGAATTAACTTACTTTTATCTACTTTTATTTACTTCTATCTATTTATATATGTAATTACTAGCTTACATGAGTATATCCATGACATTATCCCCCTTCTAGAGACGAGTTCCACGAGGAGCGGTCATCATATGTTGAGAAAATCTATGATGCGACAAATTATATTCGCCACATACTCTGATCTTTGTTTTCTTCGAAGATGATTGATAGGGCCTCTCAACCATCGGTAGTGTCCCATACCAGGGCAGGAAGACCACCCAATTATTTGATCATTGTTGAGGCCTTCATAACTTCCTTCGAATAAAACATTTGAAACACCGTCAGGAGTTGTTCCTACCTCTAGTAAAATCACCAAACATCGGGAGTCCCTTCGAAGGTTATGATACCAAACACGTTGTATCTCGCCATCTATTTGAGGAAGAACATGTCATTCTTGAAGATCTTCATCTCGATTACGTCATCTTGAAGGTTGTAACAATCATAATATTTCATCCAACAAGTCAAAAAATAGGGCTCTTCAATCGAATCCATTGGTTGTTGGTTCTCAATTTTCTGAGTATCACAACTACAAAGAAGATACATACAAGGATTGAAAATAGAATGTTATCTTGCTTAGATCTTGTTTCTTTTATAAAAAAGATTTTCATCTTGATTTTGATGGATGTCGTCGATGAAAAGCCTCCACTGCCTTTGCTGCATTTGTAAGATTCTTTACTAGCTTCCATGTGCATTTGCTAATATCATATCCACGCCAATGGATAAGATATTTCAATTTATTTTGGCACAGCCTTAAATCTAAGACTTCTTCGATTTCAAACTCTTCATTATTGTCCACTTTTATACAAGGAGGTGGAGCTTGTCTTCTTCTTAGTATGTCCACTGTCTTGTATGGTTCAAGAAGAGACATGTGCAATACTTGATGGATTTTCATTGACTCCGATAGATGTAAACGATATACAACTAGATTGATTTGTGCAGAAATAAAAAATAGTCCAAGCCTTCGATAGTCCAACTTGTCATAAAGACAAGTGGTCTTGATATTAGGATGAAGTAACCATACCTTATCACTCATGTGGAATGGTAGTTGTTCCTTTCGATAGACATCTGCATTGACCTTTTGTTGTTCTTGAGCCTCTTTTAACTGCGCCTTCATCGTTGCATGTAGCTCTGACAAATGAATTGTCAAATCTTTTGCAACACGATTATCAACTTTTGAAAAGTAAAAAGTATCAAGTGGTGGATGATAACCATAATTGGCAAAGAAAGGTGTTTGTTTTATAGAAGAATGTACCTTGTTATTGTAAGCAAACTCTGCCAATGACAAAAGAGTTGTCCAATCATCTTGTTGGTAATTAATGGTACATCTTAAATATTACTCCAAATCTTGATTAACACGCTCCGTTTGTCCATCAGTTTGAGGATGGAATGTTGAAGATAGTTTTATATCCACTTTTAGAATCTTGAAAAGAGTCCACCAAAATCTTGATATAAATTAAATTTTTCTATCTGATATAATATCCTTGGGTAATCCATGATAGCGATAGATATTGTCAAGAAAAAGCGTAGCTGTTTCTTCACTTGTGATAGATTTTGTACATGGTACAAAATATGCCATCTTGGTAAAACTATCTACTATCACGAATATAGAGTCATAAGAACCTGAGATTGGAAGATCCTTGATGAAATCTATAGAAATAGAAGACCATGGTTGTTTTGGAATGGATAATGGCTAAAGAAGTCCATAAGGTCGATGACGAGGAGTTTTTGATCTCGAGCAAACATCACAAGATTGTACAAAATCTTTGACTGCTTACCACATTTGTCACCACCAAAAGTCCCTGGATATTAATTCCAAAGTTTTATTGTATCCAAAATGTCCTACTGTTGGAAAGTCATGACAAGCATGAAGAACATATAATCAAGCTTCACCTTCTAGAACATATAGGTGTCCCTCAAAATATAATAGATTCTTCTTGAATTCAAACTTGGAAGTATCATGAGACTTTGAACAATTTTCTTTAATATCAGGAATAAGAAGATCAAAAGACATACTTGACTGAACTTGCTTAATGAAAGTTGAATCAACAGTTAGTATTGATTTCATTGCTCGAAGATGAAGATACTCTGGCTTCAGGAGAATCATTTGTTATTGATCAAAAGTAGCATCTCTTTCCTTTGGTGTAAGATAAGTTTGTCTAGAGAGTGCATCTGACAAACCTTATTGTTTTTTTGGTCAATAAGTGATCTTGAATTCGAATCTTAACAAAGACATACTCCAACAGGCTTGGCAACAATTCAAAACTTGTGTTGACATAAAATATTTAAGGTTCTTGTGATCCGTATACACTGTGACTGGGCTAGAAGTACTTTCTAGATAATGGTGCCATTCTTGAAACAAATCCACGATTGAAAGAAGTTCTTTGTCGTAGATCTTGTAGTTGATCTCGGCTATTGAAAATTTTTTGGAATGAAAAACTATTGGGTGAAGCTTATCATCTGTTCCCATTTGTGACAATACAGCACCCAAAGCAAAGTCTGATGCGTCTGTTTCCATAAAAAATGGCTTAGAAAAATCGACACGATACAAGATTAGTGCAAAAACAAAGGTTGTCTTCAAAGCTTCAAATGCTACTTCTGCTTCTTGATTCCATTGAAGTTTATCTTTGTAAGTCAAACGTGTAAGTAGAGCTGTAACTTGAGAGAAGTCTTTGATGAAGATTCTATAGTAGTTAGCAAATCCCAAAAAGCATTGGACATCTCTTACCATTTTTGGGATATTCCAATCCATAATAGTTTGAACTTTTATAGGATCCATCATAAGTCCATCATTTGAAATGATGTATCCTAAGAAGTCGACTTGAGTAGTATAAAATATACACTTTTTTATCTTGGCATAGAGTCCTACATCTCTTAGTTTTTGTAATATTTGGCGAATATGAAGTTCATGTTCTTCTGTATTCTTAGAAAAGATTAGGATGTCGTCTAGATAACACACAATAAAATCATCTAAAAACTCTCCAAAGATATCATTCATTAGATGTTGGAATGTTGTTGGTGTATTTGTAAGTCCAAAAGGCATGACGTTGTATTCGAAATGTCCATACCTTGTTCAAAACGTAGTCTTCCATTCATCTCTTTCTTTGATGCATACCAAATTGTACGCTCTCCGTTGTGGTATTACGTGCTTTCCTACTCGAGAATGTGCCGAGCGTCTGGCTATAGAAGGTAGTATGGAGATTCGCTAATATTCAAACAGTCTATCGGTTTTTGACTATTGGAATATAAATAACTGCAAGAATACATCGTAAATCTATATGGATGCCCTTCGACTGCTCGCCGAAGTCCTTTTTGTCCCAGCCGGTACGTCTCTAGACGTTACAGAGAAACCCGAACAATCCAAACTGCTAATCTTCGATACCGCTTTATACTCACGATCTTGTATCCACTGACTGTCTTATTAGATTAACCCGATAAATTTCATTCACTCCGCATACTCAATCCTATAGACACCCTTTTAATTCTTCATCATAGACGTAACTCGATTTCACAAAATAGTCAAGAGTAATCAAACCCACTTCATTAAAAATCCCGATTCACCATTACAACATTGACTTCAGCAACGATTGCCTCAGTCTTCCTAAAACCCTATGAAGAAAAAAAACCCAATTCTCTGTTTTTTTTCCTGACCCAAAGCATGATGCTAGCTCTCTGATCCCTCAAAAAAAAAACCCCCCCAAAAAAACTTTCTCTCCCCTCTCATTTCTTCAATCTTCCGTCTTGGATCCAAAATTGGTTCCCGCCGTCAGAGCTTGGATCTGAAATTGGCTCTCGCTGTCAGAGCTTTCGCCTTCGTTTTTATCTTTAAGAGATCATTTTACCGAAAGGACGTTCCCGGAACGGCACAAAGGACAGAACAGCCTGAAGTAGAATCGAAGCCCCGTAATCGGGACCACATTGAGTTGCCCAACCAATTCAGGTCTCATACTGGGTAAGAGTCCAGTAGTAAGACCCGAATGTTTCCGTAATTGAATCAAATTGGTCCTTTGCGTCAGATTGGCTGAGGCTCGTAGTAAGACCTGGATTTTCTCGTAATTAGACTGCATTGGGTTGTCTGACCAATTCAGGTCTCATATTGGATAAGAGGACCTGGATTGGATATCTTGAAATTGGATCCAATTGGCTCTTCGAACTAGGCTCACCCGTCATTGAATTGGTCCTTCCCCTTCCTGCTGACTTCCGTTATTGGAATCGAATGGAGCATTTCAGTATGTCCCGACTGACTGTAACGGGGTGACTGAACCTAGCCTCTCAGTATTTGTACTGGAATCGATCGTTGCTCCCAATACTCGAGGTAACTGAATATTAATGAAAGTCCCTTTTCTTTATATTTTCATGGTATACTCGTATTACAACACGACATCCACTTCCTCTGAACTTGTGCATCCTCCGGTATGCACCAATTTACTCAATTGCTGTTTGATTTAGAATATATCTTCTACGTCTTTGTCCAGTTCGTCTTCGTCACCTTCATTATCTAAATCACTTTCATCTTCTTGTTGCGGAATCTCTATACCTTCATTAAGGTCTTCCATATTCATCTCCGCATGTCTTTATTTAAATATTTTTATTCGCTTCCCTGCAATTGGTATTTTCAATTTTGTACCATCCAACTCCCGTAATGAGTAAGTCGCATTATCATGAACAGTTGTTACTACATATGGTCCAAACCAACATTTTGAAAATCTCCGCAAAGTACTATGTTGATTATCTAGACTATTGTCATAAACAAGTATCCAGTCACCTTTCTCGATTGCTTTAGGTCTCAATCGATGTTGCTTATCGAATCGCGCCTTGTTTTGTAATCTTACTCTTTTTAACCTTTCCAATGTTATTTGCACATCTTCCGATCTTTGCTCCAATTGTCGAATCCTAATAGCCAGAAGTTCCTCTCTTGTCAATCCATCTTCCCATGGTAGCATACTCCAAGTAAGTACCTTTTTTTCAATCGGCATAATTGGTTTTCGACGTGTCATAAGTTCTACTGGCATATATCCTATCACCGAACTATGTGTTGTTCGATCAGCCCATAATGCAAATGACAAAAGCCGTGGCCACTCTCTAACTTTCCCATTACAAGCTTTAACTAATGCTTTCACAATCGGTGGGTGACCGCGTTCACTTTTTTGCATTCCCTTCAGGATTATAAGCAGTAGTCAATGATAGTTTAACTCCACATCTTTCAAAGAACTTACGAGCTTCTTGTGCATTTAATTCTCCACGATCTGCAGTGATTTTTTCTACGCATCCGTAGCGGCAAATGACATCTTCAAGCAAAAACCTACAAATCCCCTCTGTAGATTTTGTCCTCAATGCTCTTCCTTCTACTTGATTTGATAAATCTTCACGAGCTAAAACCAAATATCTCATCTGCCATAATCCAACTGGCATAATAACCAAATCAACAACCCATTTAAAACGAACAGCTAGAGGATACGTAGGATGAAGACCATCTCGATGTCGGATATTAGAATACGATTGACAGATTTCACATGACTCTACAAATGAGAGCACATCTCGATACATATTTTTCCACCAATATCGTTCCTTGAGTTTAGCAAAAGTAGCCTAGATTCCTCTATGCTTGTCCATAAACTATCATGAAACTCTTTTAATAATTTTAGTTTTTCTTCTTTTTTGCCTATCACTCGTTGTGGCATCCCAATTCCTTTCTTCGGTCTCTTCCATAAGAATCCATCTTGAAGTAAAAATCCATATGCTTTTTTTCTTATTTGTTTGAATTTTTCTGTAGATCAATTCCCCTGCTTAGTCAAGGTATTCAAGTAATGACCAATATCTAATAATTCTCCTTCATAAGATTCTTCAAGAAATAGCTTGTTTTCTCTATTCAGATTTGATATTGAATAGAATTTCAATCCGACGTCATCAATGTCTTCAACCATTTCGTCCTCCCTCTCGTATCTTGCTCGAGATAGCATGTCTGCTACTAAATTGTCTTTCCCAGTAACATGCTTAAATTTCGGATTTAGTGACTTAATATAAGCAATCCATCTCAACATTGCAATATCTGGCGTTGAACAATTAATAATCATTTCAAGCAATGGCAAGCAATGTGTTTCAATTACTACTATTGCCCCAATCAAATAGTCCTTTTCAGCTTTCATAGCCGAAACGACTCCCCAAAGTTCTCTTTTGACTTGTGAATATGTACGCTGATGAATACTTAAAACTTTAGCCCCAAATCGAACTGCAAATCTACTCCCATTTGAATCATCTTGACCCACAGCCCATCCAATGGCAATTGGACTAGCGTCCACAGTAAGAATCACTGGTCTATTGCACTTATAATCAACCTTCCTCAATATTGGAGGTGACATCAATAATTTCTTCAATCTTTGCATTGCCTGAATATGCCTTTCTTCCCATTTAAATTGGTAACCCTTGCGTAACAGTTCATATAATGGATCTGCTATGTGAGCATAATGAGGGATCCAGATTAGATAAAATACACATGCACCTAAAAACCTGCGAACCTCTGTTAAAGAATCACAATCCTCTTTCATCCTTCCAATTGCATCAACTTTAGTCGGATCTGGTTTTCTTCCGTAAGATCCACATAAATGTCCAACAATCACAACCTCTCGTACTCCAAATACGGACTTTATACCCAATAATGTAAGATGAAATTCTCCAAGCCGAGTTAAAATCTTTTCACAATCTTGTATATGATCAAGAACATATTTGCGACACCCCCTCGTATCTAAAGTTTCATCCTTGTCTCCTTCTCTGCACCCTTTTATAGGAACATCATCCAGAAAAGGCATAGTCTTTTCCAGAATAAAATCTCGCAATACCTTATTCATCCCATTCATCATATGCGCAACTGAGTTGGTCACGCCTTGAGGAAGAATGTACATTCTAACCAATCCAAATGGTATCCTCATTATTGTCATATCTCTACTTCCTTCAGCAAGTTGAAATTGATCATAACCTGAATACAAGTCACCCATTGAATAGATCGCCCTTCCAGCAAACACCTCAGCAAATTCATCCACAATAGGTCCAATTCCTGCATTCCTGATAGTTACTGCATTCACCGGTTGCATATCTTGAATAAACCGTAGTGATCCATTCTTCTTAGGTACCGTAAACCATCGACTAGAATACGGCGCAAACGAGGGTTCCAATATTTTCATCTTTATCTTTTCTTTTAATAGTTCCACCAATTTAGGTAAATATACCCTTGGTATTGGAATCGATCTTAGATTCCAAGGTACATGCGGTACAGTAAAGATAACCATAGGTGTTATAATATTCGGATCTACACACCCAATTTCATGAGATTTGAGAGCAAACGATCTACCTTGTTTAGCCAACATCCTTTTGAAGCAAGTAATTTCCTCCGGCAATAATGAACCATCAGAATCAATCTTCAATCCTTCAAAAGTCTCTTTAATAAACTGATGTCCAATACTCATTGGATCTCTTAAACTTGCTTCTTTTGATGCTTCTCCCATTTGTTCTTTAGAATCTTCTGGCAATGGTCCGACAACAACCTTTATCTTCTTATCTGTCGTTTTATATCTCGTCTCTACAGTGACTTCTGGTGCTTGAAAAGATTCAAGTATGGTATAAACCTCTCTTGAATGAATCTCAACAATCTTATCATTATCCCCTAACCCAATAGATGTAATTAATTCCAATGAATCTTCCAGTCCATTTTCTTCATAAACACCTAAAATCCTCTCATCATCTTGCAATGTACCTAACTTGCGTAATTCTCTTTCAATATTATATAATCTTTTTCTTTCTTTTCTTTTAAAATCATCAACTTTCTTATACATAATATTTCCATTCTCCAATATACCAATAAAACTCGCATCAAAGGCTCCTTCATCTCGCGAGAGTACCTCCTCTTTTGTACCTCCATAATCTCACTTTACAGTGGTACCTCCCTAAAATCCTTAAATCCTTCAACAATCTTTGGCAATGGTTTCTCCCTCAACCTATCTTGATTCCGTTCATGGTTAGGAGGTACTGTTAGAAATTGTACAGCTTTCCTCCCATCTTCGCTACGTACCCTTGCATAAGCAGAACCATCGTCAAGTACTTTTGTTTTCATCTATGTTGTCGTAATATAAGGTTGTCCTACAATCAATGGATAAGACGTTGTATCTTGAACAAAGAAATGTTGCTCCGTCGCAACATCCCCAATCCGAATTTTGACATCTGGACAAGCTCCATATAATTCGCCCTGCGTGTTATTAGCTGCTCATATTATCCATCCATGTTCCATATCAATTGGCCATTTTTGCTTCTTATAAAGATCTTTAGACATGAGATTTATTTTAGAACCATGGTCGACTAAAGTAACAATTGGTTCTTCTATATCTCCTTCTTTCACCAATACCTCAGTAGTTGCTCTTGCCCAATGCTTTCGAGTATAATGGCTCAAAGTTTCCATTTCCTTATCACTATAATCTTCGAAACGTACTCGTTGATTATACCCATTCTTTTCATTTGTTGGTTGCTTGTAACCAATATCAACCTCTTCTTCATCTCTATATATTCTTGCATCAATAGCATGACTCATTCCAGTTTCGCCCATTAATTGCCTCTTTCGCTTAATGCTGTCAATGATAATATCATGAAACTCCTTCTTTACAATTCCCAAGACTTCTTTCAATGTGAATTCCACCTTAGCATTTAATATACGTTCTTCCAACACCCATTTCAAATTTGTTGCCGCTTCAATGTCAGAAAGTAGCTTATAAGCAATTGATTTGCCCTTATCTTTTGTCTCTTTTGTTTTTTCTCCCAATGATGCTGAGGTATCCTTTACAGGCAATTCTTGTGAAGCTACCTCCCGAGCCTTATCTCCTCGAGTTTGCCTCTTAGAAGAACTTCCTTCTCTCGTATCATCAAAATTTCCTCGTCTCTTTTCTTCCATCAAAGCTTCATGTTGGCTCTTAGCAATATATGCATGAACTGAAAGAGACTGAACAAGATCCTCTCAACCTGTTCTACCTCATATTGTAGCTGCAGTCTTCAATAATGCTTCTCGAGGTAATTTCCCTTCTTGCATTGTAGAAACGGCAGAAGCCCAAAACTCACTAGTTTCCGTACTTCCACCAATTTCATCATCTACTCTAGCACCATAACTTGCACTTTCTCGTGCTACTGTTTCATGCTCTTTTAAGTAATCTTGAACCAATGCTCTCATTCCTCCCTTGCCAAAATTGGTTTGAAGAAGATCCTCCCTATCTTTCAATGCTATCTTCCCATCTTTCCAGCAAATAATTCCCTGCCGTATCATATTATTAAATTCATTGCAATCTTTTCTAGTGTGTGAAGCATCATCACACCAAATGCATCTTTGTACATATCCTTATTTTGAAACATTCTTCGAATTGTTTATAGAAGTATTCTCTTCAAGTCTTGCCAATTTGATTTGAAGATCTCGCATTCCTCGTATAATTTCTTCCATACCCATATCTGCTTTCTTTGACAAGGATGTCGAAGGTTGAGCTGTAGGCATTGTTGGTGGTGTTGTACGTACTGGAGCTTTGGGTGCTTGTACTGTTTTCGAAATATCGCTCCTATCCTTCCTCCTTTCTTTTTTTGTAAGCAACCTCACCGCATCTTCAACGTTCTTCCACTTCATTGTCAATCCTTCATCTTCTTCTTTGTCTTCAAGAAGGGGTTCTAACTTCTCTTGCAATTCTCCATCAATAGCTTGAAGAAATAGATCAACTTTGTTCAGCTCCAATGTCAATTTTTCTACCTTCGATAATTGAGAGTACTGCCTCTCAAATTTCCTTAGTAGCTCTGTTGCTTGCAAATTCTTATTGGGCCATTCAATCCATCCCAGAAACAGCTTCTTAGTAATGCGATCAGCATCTTCCAAGAAATATTCGTCTTTCAATGCATGTAAAAAATCCTCCCATGAATTCCCATAACGATCCGTAATTGATATAATGTGGTCTCTTATCTCTGGTATCGTGGCAAGTCCAAATAGTGCAACCATTTTCTTCTCAGAAACCCGATTTAATTCCATTTCACGAACATAACATCTTAAATACCTTGAAATATTCCTCCCATCAAATTGATCAATTTTATTGACCACTGCTTGCAATGCTTTGGTTGCCAAAGCTTCCTTTCGATCATTGCTTTGCTGTTGCTGCATTGACAATGAGAAGGCTTGAAACAAACTAGCAATAGACGGATCCATGTGCATACCTTGTCCTTTAGAAGACTCCCTACCAGAAACTCCTCCCAAAAATCCTTCCAAATTTTTATTTTCGTTTTTCATAAAATAAAGATAAAATCAACCGAAATCCAATACCTTCTACCTCAAGCTTTCACGTCGGGTTCACCACTTTTTGTCGTACTACGTGCTTTCCTGCTCGAGAACGCGCCGAGCGTCTGGCTGTAGAAGGTAGTATGGAGATTCGCCGATAGTCAAGCAGTCTATCAGTTTTGACTGCTGGAATATAATTGACTGCAACAATGTACCGTAAATCTATACGGATGCTCTTCGACTGCTTGTCGAAGTCCTTTTTGCCCCAGCCGGTAGGTCTCTAGACATTACAAAGAACCCCGAACAACCCAAACTGTTAATCTTCAATACCGCTTTGTACTTACGATCTTGTATCCACTGACTGTCTTGTTAGATTAAGCCAATAAATTTCATTCACTCCGCATACTCAATCCTATAGACACCCTTTTAATTCTTCATCACAGACATAATTCGATTTCACAAAACAGTCAAGAGTAATCAAACCCACTTCATTAAAAATCCCGATTCACCATTACAACACTGACTTCAGCAACGATTGCCTCAGTCTTCTCAAAACCCTATGAAGAAAAAAAATCCAATTCTCTGTCTTTTTTCTCTGCCCGAAGCATGAAGCTAGGTCTCTGATCCCTCAAAAAAAATCCTCCATAAAAACTTTCTCTCCCCTCTCATTTCTTCAATCTTCCGTCTTGGATTTGAAATTGGCTCTCGCCGTCAGAGCTTTCTCCTCTGTTTTTATCTTTAAGAGATCATTTTACCAAAAGGACGTTCCTGGAACAGCACAAAGGACAGAACAGCCTGAAACGGAATCAGAGCCCCGTAATCGGGACCACATTGAGTCGCCCAACCAATTCAGGTCTCATATTGGGTAAGAGTCCAGTAGTAAGACCCGGATGTTTCCGTAATTGGATCAAATTGGTCCTTCGCATCAGATTGGCTGAGGCCCATAGTAAAACCTGGATTTTTTCGTAATTAGATTGCATTGAGTTGTCCGACCAATTCAAGTCTCATATTGGGTAAGAGGACCTGGATTGGATATCTTGAAATTGGATCCAATTGGCTCTTCGAACTAGGCTCACCCGTCGTTGAATTGGTCCTTTCCCTTCCTGCTGACTCCCGTTATTGGAATCGAATGGAGCATTTCAGTATGCCCCGGCTGACTGTAACAAGGTGACTGAACCTAGCCTCTCAGTATTTGTACTGGAATCGGTCGTTGCTCCCAATATTTGAGAGAACTGAATATTAATAAAAGTCCCCTTTCTTTATATTTTCACGGTATACTCGTGTTACAACACGACACCGTAGATCTATTTTTGTATAGATCTTAGCTTGATTCAACTAATCAAGAAGTCTAGATATCAAAGGTAGCAGGTACCTATTTTTGATAGTGATTTTATTGAGTCCTCGATAATCAAAACACATCTGCATTGATCTATCTTTTTTCTTTACAAATAAAATTAGAGCTGCTGCTAGAGATTTGGAATGGCGTATGAAGTTCTTGGCCAAATTCTCTTCAATATACTTCTTGAATTTAGCTAACTTATTTTGACATAAATTGTAGATTGGTCCAAATGGCGATTGTCCTCCTTCTTGAAGGTCAATTGAATAGCCATAGGAACGATGTTCTGGAAGAGTATCCACATCTTTTTTCTCAAATACATCTTGAAAATCTTGATATTGGCTTTAAATGTCACTTGAAGTCTTTCCACCAGTAGAAACAGGTGTGGCATAAATGACACAAGGTGATCCTTCTTTTGTAGCTTGCAAGAAAGCATTTGCACCTACAAATATAGGTTTAATTATACTAGACTTGTGACTTTTTACTTGATTAACTATACTCTTAGTTATACTTTCAGAAAAGTCAAGACTATAAGAAGTCCAATCTATTTTAGGATTATATTTTTTTAACCATGATAAACCTAACATGATTGGATTAGAAGGAGATCTAATGATATTAAATATTATAAAGCTACTATGACCATTAGTTGCTATTTCTATATGAAGGGTTTCATGAGTAACATATCTTGAAGACAATGGATGACCATCTATGACTTCTACATGAACAGGTTTAGTTTTCTTCACTAAAAATATGCAATGTCTTTTAGCAAATTTTTCATCTAAGCAACATATTGAGGCTCTTGAATCTAGCAAAGCAGAGGCTTTGATATGTTTAGGTCCTAGAATAACATTTATCGTAAAATATGGAGAGGGTTCTGAGGAGAAGATAAGACCTTCATTAGGCGTTGTACAAGGTTCCAACAGCATAGTCTCTATTATAGCAGGACAATTTCGTTTTCCAACATGCTATCTCTTTTAATCGCCGTACTCCTCATTTTATGTTTGCGTCACTTCTTTGGATAATGTTGAGCAGTGTGCTTAGGTTCTCCACAATATAAGCACAATCCTTCTTAACGATGACAAGTCTTTTTTTGCTTAGTAAGAATTTTGAAACATAATGCATCAATTTGCATATCCTCTACTTTCCAATGTATGTGTTGAAGAGATGTTAGTGTTGCTATTGAATTATAGTTACGTTGAGGTCTACTTGTACGGTTCTCAGATCGGAATTCAAAAAGGTGATTGTCGTACTTCACAGCAAAGTCAATTGCTTGACTCAATGTTTGAGGATTAGGTAAGTTGAACATTAATTTTTTTACCTCATATTGTAATCCGTAGAGAAATTGGCTATTAAGTGCAACATCATTCTACTTGATATCAATTGCAAGTTGTCAAAATTGTGAAGCATACAATGTTACTAAATGATTGTCTTATTGTAAAATACGGATCTTATTGGTTGCAACACAAATTGCATCATGTTCTCCATACATGGATTGAAACTCCACCAAAAAAGCCTCTAGATTATCCAATATTGGATCACGTCGTTCAAGAAAAGATAAAAATCATGATAATGCTGAACTTGAAAGAAGCGTACTAATGAATCTAACTTGCGATCCTAGAGTTGAATAGCTCTGGAATTGAAGTTCAATCAGAAGTTGTACTTGATTGATAAATCCTCTTAACTTTGATCTGGTGCCATCAAACTTCTTGGGTAGGGCAATTCTTGGTTTTCTAACACTGGAAGGGCGTTCCACCATAGGAGAAGGGACATGATTTGGTGCAGATGTTGAAGCAACTCCAATCATTTCTATATCTTCACTTCCTGCCAATCTTATTGCTTCTTGTGGTGGTAATGTTAGGGACATAGTCCTTAGAACCTTCTAGAGACAAGCTTCTAGAACCTTCTAGAAGCTTCTTAGTTGGTAGAAGATGTTAGGGACATAGTCCTTAGAACCTTCTAGAGATAAGTTTCTAGAACCTTTTAGAAGCAAGTCTCTGGAACCTTTTAGAAGCTTCTTAGTTGGTAGAAGTTGCTTGAGAAGCTTCCTAAATAGGAGTATATATTGGGATCCAGGCTGAAGAGTTCTTCAGTCTCGACAATACATCTCTTGGAGCTCTAGCTCACCTCTCTGGTGTTGTTCTTGTATTCATCTGATTAATCTAGTTCTTGCCAGTTCTTTTTGAACTTCTTGGTAGATATCAAGTCTGTATTCTGTGTCCATGACAGTTTGTCGAGACTTCTCTCACCTCAGATATCAGAGCTAGTTTCTTCTTTGTTAGAGTGTGGATTACCTCTCTGCTTGGAAGTGTACTAGCACTTTAGAGGTTGCGGATTACCCTCCTCTAAACTGATACTTCTTTTGTTACAATATTGGAGTCTTATTCTTCTTGGAGAGAGTGGATTACCCCTTTTCTTGAAGCTCTTAAGGCATTTTAGAGGTTGCGGAGTACCCTCCTCTAAACCAATATTATCTTCTTGTAGAGTCATTTCTGTCCTTCTCTTAGAATGGTCGAGGGCCAAGACATTAGTATGACAAAAAGTTCAGAGTCCAAGTTAGATGCTATCATGAATGCCCTCGCTACGTTATCGCGAAGAACTGGAGAAATTGAAGGAGTCGTGGCAAGGCTTCATAATGATGGAGCATCTGGGATGGCACAATCTAGGTTGCACCAGCTTCAAACTTCTACACTTGGAGAAGCAACTTTGCCTCAGGTTCGACAAGCACCGCTAGTTCTACAACATAAGGAACTCCGAGTTAGCCTTCCGGACAAGTTCGATGGTACACGTTCCAAGTTTTGAGGATTCGTCAACCAAATCAAGTTGATAACAGTTTTACAGCCTGAACGCTATGCAACGGAGGAGTCACGTGTTGGGCTTGTTGGAACCTTACTTACAGGACAAGCTCTATCATGGTTTGCTCCTTTGTTTGAGAAACGATCGCCCATACTAAACAACTTTGAAACCTTTTTGGAGGCATTTGCGGAAGTATTTGGTGAACACGACAAGGTTCGATGGGCTACAACAAAGATCCGATCACTACGACAAGGGATGCGTTCTACATCAGTCTATGCATCAGACTTCAAGCAATTAGCATGCGACATCAATTGGGATGAAGAAGCGTTGATGAGTCAATTCTATTGGACTTTAAGGGACGATGTGAAGGATTTGTTGTTAACTCTTCCTGATCCACAAACGCTCAACGAAGCTATTAGTCAAGTTGTGAAGTGCGATAACCGCCTATTCCAACATCGCCAAGACCAACGTTCAAGACAACATACGGTTTGCCACACCCCAACTATGTCGGCAAGCAGCGTGAATTCACATTCAGAGGTAGAAGACATGCAAATTGATGCGGTACATGTCAAATTTCTTACTCTAGAAGAAAAAAAGCGGCGTATGGAAGAAGGTCTATGCTTGTATTGCGGTGAAGAAGGCCACAAAGTTGGAAACTGCCCTAAGAAGCAAAATTGACGTATTATCAAGACTAGGGGTGCATTTATTCAGGAAAACGAGGATGCTTAGCCACAATAGGAACCGTGCGGCTGGACAGTGAAATATCGCAATAACAATCAGGTTCCTTTCTTTCCGCTCAACCTACCCTTTGTTTTACAATCCCTTTGCTTATTGGCCCTCAGAAACTGAGAATCTTAGCATTATTAGATTCAAGAGCATTTACTTTTTTTTTAGACGAAGAATTTACAAAGTGTCATAAGATCCCTTTAGTACAAAAATCCAAACTTGTTCACGTTGAGGTCATAGATGGACGACCTTTATTGTCTGGTAGTGTCACCCATGAATCAGAACCTATAGAAGTGACGTTTAAGGACCATAGTAGTCATATTATTTTTAATATTATTAGAACTCCATCAAATCCTGTTATTCTTGGTCTTTCTTGGTTGGAAAAGCATAATCCATCCATAAATTGGAAGTTGCGGAAGATGACCTTTCCCACAAAACCACCCAAGAGCAAGCCTAGTAGAAAACCCCGAATAGAGAAATCCTTATTTATTGGAGCAAGAGCATTTATAAGATTGTCCAAGGGAGGCACACCGTTTGCCATTTATGCGGCTCCAACTATTGGGGAGAAGATCTGGACAACAAGTATACCGGAGCAATATAAGGATTTTAAAGACGTGTTTCAAAAGAAAAATGCTGACATGCTACCGGAACACAGACCATATGATTGCGCCATAGACTTACAGGAAGGAGCACAACCGCCTTTTGGCCCAATTTACAATCTATCGCAGATGGAGTTGGCGGAGTTGCTGTCACGGCCATAATCATGTAAGCTAATAATTACATATAGAAATAGGTAGAAGTAAGTAAAAGTAGATAAAAGTAAGTTAATTCTATAATATTTAATATGGAAGCTTTCTAGAAACTTCCTAGACGCTGCTTTGACTTCATACGTATCTTTAATTGACTTTTTGGATTAGAAACGTGGTCAACAAGTTGGCCATGTACCACACATGTTGTTAGCTTGAAGATCAAGCTAACTATGTGGCCCACATGTAGAAAAACTTGCCTTGTAAGTCAAGGCATGTATCCTACAAAGTCAACACATATTGGAGGTCCTATAGAATGTCGCCACGTAGCTCCTAGTTAGATAGTATATATAGAGACAAGAGTGAAGGCTTCTTCACTCTTGTCAACTCCTTTCTTGCTTCTAGTCTAGTTTCAAGGGTTTCTAGTTTTCTTGTCTTTTGGCAATAGCCATTCTAGTTTCTCTTTCAATATATATTTGTTTATTTACCTCTCTTTGAGTGAAGGCTCACTTGTCTGAATTGTTTTTCATCGAGTTCTTATCCTTGACAGATTGACAAGAGTACACTTACAATATCAGAGCTTTGTTTTTCTTGAGTAAGAGTGGATTACCCCTTTTTCTTGACAAGACATAAGCGTATTAGAAGTTTGCAGATTACCCACTTCTAAACTGATATTGTTCTTAGTATCTTCTTTGTTATCAAGTCTTTCTTTTCTTTTGTCTTGAGCAGTATCAAACAAATTTTTCTTCTTAGTGTCATTATAGCAGAGCTTGTTGAAATGAAGAGTGCAATGGCACAAATGTAAGAGCAAATGAGGGAGTTAATGCTTGCGATGCATCAACTCAATTCACCAACACAGGAAAGAACAAGAATAGCAAAAAGTGGGGATATAGAGATGATCGGAGCTGCTTCAACATCTACAACAAATCACGTTCCTTCTCCAATTGTACAACACCCTGTAAGCACTAGAGAACAAGAATTGCCTTACCCGAGAAATTTGATGGTACGAGATCAAAGTTTCGAGGGTTCATCAATCAAGTACAATTGGCAATTGAACTTCAACCGCAAAGCTATCCAATTCCAGGATCACAAGTCAGGTTTATTGGCACTCTACTTTCTGGTTCTGCATTATCGTGGTTTTCGTCTTTTCTTGAACAACGAAATCCAATATTGGACAATTTGGAAGATTTTTTGGCGGAGTTTTGATCTATCTATGGTGAACACGATGCAACTTGTGTCGCAACAAACAAGATCCGAATTCTGCGACAAGAAAACCGCTCAGTAACAATGTATGCTTCACAATTTCGACAACTTGCAATTGACATCAAGTGGGATGATGCTGCACTCATCAGTCAATTTCTTTATGGATTGCAATACGAAGTAAAGAAATTGATGCTCAACTTACCTGATCCTCAAACTTTGAGTCAAGCAATCGATTTTAAGGTAAAATGTAATAATCGACTTTTCAAATTTCGATCCGAGAATCATTCACAGGAACCTCAACATTATTACTCAATGGCAACATCAACATCTTTGCCAAACGTACATTCGGAAGTAAAAGACATGTAAATTGACGAGGTATGTTTTAAACCCCTAACTGAGCAAGAAAAGATTCGTCGTCGTCAAGAAGGATTATGTTTATATTGCGGAAAATCTAAGTACACTGCTCAACATTGTCCAAAGAAACGACGCAACTATAAAATGAGGGGTACGATGGTCAAAGAAGACAACATGTCGGAAAACGGATTCATCCAACTACAATAGGGACTATGCAACTGGAACCTTGTACAATTCCTAATGAAGGTCCTATCCTCTCCTCAGAACCCTCTCCTTGTTTTATAATAGACTTATATTTAGGACCTAAGAATTACAAAGCCTCTGCTTTATAAGATTCGGGAGCCTCAGCATGTTTTTTAGATGAACAATTTGTTAAAAGTCGTAAAATACCTTTTGTACAGAAACCTAAACCAGTACATGTAGAAGTCATAGATGGTCGTCGCTTGTCTTCTGGAGATGTCACTCATGAAACTCATCCTATAAAAGTAACAATAGACAGTCATGATAGCTACATAGCTTTTAACATAATTAAATCCCCGTCCAATCCAATTATTTTAGGTTTATCCTAGCTAGAAAATATAACCCTCGAATAGATTGAAATTCGCGTAAACTTGACTTTTCCCAGAGCGTTAATAATAGTTCTACCAACCAAGTAAAAAATTATAAGTCTAGTATAGTAAAACCCGTACTGATAGGTGCAAAAGCATTTATACATGCAGCAAAAGAAGGATCAACTTTTGCTATTTATGCTGCACCTATTTCTGAAAACGTAAAGACTTCAAGTGGCATTTCAAGTCAATATCAGGAGTATCAAGACGTTTTTGAGAAAAAGAATGCAGATATTCTTCCTGAGCATCGCCCATATAATTGTTCAATCGACCTCAAGGAAGGAACTCAGCCACCATTTGGACCAATTTACAGTTTATCGCAAGATGAGATGGCTCAACTCAAGACATATATTGACGAGAATTTAGCGAAGAATTTCATACGCCATTCAAAATCTCCAGCAGGAGCTCCAATTCTATTCGTAAAGAAAAAAGATGGATCTTTACGAATGTGTGTTGATTATCGAGGACTCAACAAGATCACAATCAAGAACAGGTATCCATTACTTTTGATATCAGGACTCCTTGACCAGTTGAATCAAGCTAAGATCTATACAAAAATAGATCTAAGAGGAGCATATAATCTAGTACGGATCAAAGAAGGAGATGAATGGAAGACTGCATTTCGAACCAGGTATGGACATTTTGAATATAATGTCATGCCCTTTGGACTCACGAATGCACCAGCTGCTTTTCAACATCTCATGAATGATGAATTTCGTGAATTCTTAGACAATTTTGTCATCTGCTATCTAGACGATATCCTGATCTATTCAAAGAACATCGAAGAACATGAAATATATGTTCGTCAAGTATTACAAATACTTAGAGATGCAGGATTGTATGCCAAGATGGAAAAGTGTGTATTTCACACTACTCAAGTTGACTTTTTAGGATACATCATTTCAAAAGATGGTCTCATGATGGATTCTAAGAAAGTCCAAACAATCATGGATTGGAAGATTCCAAGGACAGTAAGAGATGTCCAATGTTTCTTGGGATTTGCCAATTACTATCAGATCTTCCTCAAAGATTTCTCACGAGTTGCAGCTCCACTTACACACTTGACTAGTAAAGATAAATTCCAATGGAATCAAGAAGCGGAAGTAGCATTTGAAGCCTTAAAGACATCGTTTGTCTCTGCACCAGTCTTATATCGTGTTGACTTTTCCAAGGCATTTTTTATAGAAACAGATGCATCAGATTTTGCCTTGGGTGCAGTTTTATCACAAATGGGAACAGATGACAAACTTCATCCGATAGCTTTTCATTCAAGAAAATTCTCAGCAGCCGAGATCAATTATGAGATCCACGATAAAGAACTTCTTGCGATCGTGGATTCCTTTCAAGAATGGCGTCATTATCTAGAAGGCGCTTCTAGTCCAGTCACTTTGTATACAGATCATAAGAACCTCGAGTATTTCATGTCAGCACGCGTATTGAATCGTCGTCAAGCTTGTTGCAGTATGTCTTTGTCAAGATTTGAGTTCATTATCACTTATCGGCCAGGAAAACAACAAGGTTTGTCCGATGCCCTATCTACACGTTCTTCTTTTGTACCAAAAGAAGGAGATGCAGCTTTTGAGCAACAAAGAACGGTCCTCTTGAAACCGGAGCAATTTCATCTCCGAGCAATGAAATCAACATTCACTGTTGATTCAACTTTTCTCAAGCAAATCCAGTCCAAAGGAGAAGCACATTTACGTGTTCTTCAAACACGTCATGACTTTCCAGCAGCAGGGCACTTTGGATATAATAAGACTTTGGAACTCATATCAAGAGATTTTTGGTGGCCACAAATGTGGAAGTCAGTCAAAGACTTTGTACAATCATGTGATATTTGTTCAAGATCAAAAATTCCTCGTCATCAACCTTACGGACTTCTTCAGCCATTACTTATATCAGAACAACCATGGTCTTCTGTTTCTATGGATTTCATCACAGATCTTCCAAGCTCAAGATCTTATGATTCTATATTTATGATAGTAGATCATTTCACCAAGATGGCATATTTTGTGCCATGTACAAAATCTATCACAGGTGAAGAAACAGCTAAGCTTTTCATCGATAATATCTATCGCTATCATGGATTACCTAAAGATATCATATCAGATAGGGGAACTCAATTTGTGTCAAGATTCTGGACGACCCTTTTCAAGATTTTAAAAGTGGACATAAAGTTATCTTCGGCTTTCACTCCTCAAACTGATGGACAAACAGAGCGCGTAAACCAAGTCTTGGAGCAATATTTAAGGTGTACTATCAACTACCAACAAGATGATTGGACAACCCTTTTGCCATTGGCAGAGTTTGCTTATAATAATACGGTACATTCTTCCATGCAACAAACACCTTTCTTTGCCAATTATGGCTATCATCCACGACTTGATACTTTTAATTTTTCAAAAGTTGATAATCCTGCAGCAGAAGATATGGTAAATCGGTTGTCAGAGTTACATGCAATAATGAAGATGCAATTGAAGGAAGCTCAAGAACGAAAAAAGATAAACGCAGATCTATATCGTAAGGAGCAACCACAACTCAATGTGGGTGATAAGGTATGGCTACTTCGTCGCAATATCAAGACTACTCGACCTTGTGACAAGTTGGACTATCGTAGGCTTGGCCCCTTTTCTGTTTCTGAACAGATCAATCCAGTTGCATATCGGTTACATCTACCGGAGTCAATGAAGATCCATCTTGTATTCCACGTGTCTCTTCTTGAACCATATAAGACAGTGGATATACAAAGAAGAAGACAAATGCCACCGCCTCCTATAGAAATAGATAATAATGAAGAATTTGAGGTGGAAGAGATATTAGACTCAAGGCGGCGCCGAAATAAGCTAGAATATCTTGTTCATTGGCGCAGATATGATATTAGTGAACGCACATGGGAGCCATCCAGAAATCTAGTAAATGCATCAGCTAAAGTCAAAGTTTTTCATCAACGACATCCATCGAAACCAAGATGAAAATCTCTCTTATAAAAGAGACAAGATTGAGGCAAGATAACATTCAATTTCCTATCCTTGTTTGTAACTTCTTTGCATTTGTGACGCTAATTAGATAGAGAGCCAACAACCAGCGGATTCAACTCAAGAACCTTCGTTTGATGACCTGTCGGACGAGACATTATGATTGTCACAACCTTCAAGACGACGCAATCGAGATGAAGATCTTCAAGAACGACATGTTCTTCCTCGAACAGATGGTGAGATACAACACGTTTGGTATCACGATTTGGAAAGGGACTCTCGATGTTTGGTGATTTTGCTAGAGGTAGGAACAACTCCTGATGGTGTTCTGAATATTCTATTCGAAGGAAGTTACGAAGGCCTCAACAATGATCAAATAACTGGGTGGTCTTCCCGCATTGGTATGGGACACTACCGATGGTTGAGAGGCCCTATCAATCATCTTCGAAGAGAACAGAGATCAGAGTATGTGGTCGTATAAAATGTTGCCACGTAGCTCTTAGTTAGATAGTATATATAGAGACAAGAGTGAAGGCTTCTTCACTCTTGTCAACTCCTTTCTTGCTTCTAGTCTTGTTTCAAGGGTCTCTAGTTTTCTTGTCTTTTGGCAATAGCCATTCCAGTTTCTCTTTCAATATATATTTATTTATTTACCTCTCTTTGAGTGAAGGCTCACTTGTCTGAATTGTTTTTCATCGAGTTCTTGTCCTTGACAGTTGCGGAAGTACATCGACGAGAATCTAGCCAAGAACTTCATCCGTCATTCAAAACCGTCAGCTGGAGCACCCATCTTATTTGTGAAGAAGAAAGTTGGTTCGTTGCAGATGTGCGTGGACTATCGAGGCCTCAACAAGGTAACAAAGAAGAATCATTACCCGTTACCCTTGATTTCTAGTCTCTTAGAACAACTTGGACGTGCAAGGATCTTTACAAAAATTGATCTAAGGGGAGCTTACAACCTCGTACGAATCAAGGAAGGAGATGAGTGGAAGACAGCGTTCCGTACAAGGTATGGCCATTTTGAATATAATGTCATGCCCTTTGGTCTTACCAATGCTCCAGTGGTCTTTCAACATATGATGAATGACATTTTCCGAGAGTACCTTGACGATTTTGTTGTCATCTATTTGGATGATATTTTGATATTCTCCAAAAATGAGGAAGTGCATAAAAAACACATTCGTTTGGTATTGGAGAAACTACGCGAGCGAGGACTATATGTCAAATTGGAGAAGTGTTTATTTCACCAAATAGAGATGGAGTTTTTGGGGTTCGTTGCGACTACGGAAGGCTTAAAGATGGACCCTAAGAAGGTGGAAGCAATCATGTCCTGGGAGGTTCCGAAGACGGTTAGAGATGTACAATGCTTTCTTGGTTTTACTAACTTCTATCAGATCTTTATCAAGAATTACTCTCAAGTTGCTGCTCCTCTCACTCGGTTGACATGCAAGGATAAGCTGGAATGGGGACCTCTAGCAGAGAAGGCGTTTCAAAACCTGAAGACCGCATTTACTACGGCTCCAATCTTGATACATCCAGACTTTATAAAGGCCTTCTATTTAGAAACTGATGCTTCGGATTTTGCTTTGGGAGCTGTACTTTCACAAATGGGAGAAGATAAGAAGCTCCATCCAGTTGCATTCTATTCTCGAAAGTTCTCTGCTGCTGAAATTAATTATGAGATCCACGATAAGAAACTTCTTGCTATAGTGGATTCTTTCCAAGAATGGCGTCACTTTCTTGAAGGAGCTGCACATCCAGTGACCGTATACACAGATCACAAGAATTTAGAGTATTTCATGTCGGCTCCAGTTCTAAATCGACGTTAAGCTCGATGGAGTATGTTGCTATCTAGGTTCGATTTTATTATCACTTATCGACCTGGAAAGCAGCAAGGACTATCTGATGTCTTATCGAGGAGATCGTATCTTGTACCAAAGGCTGGAGAAGCAGCGTTTGATCAACAATGTACGATATTGTTGAAGCCAGAGCAATTTCAGCTTTGCGCTACTATTATGCCAATTGATGCTGACTTCCTGAATCAGGTACGTGCCGTAACCATTGAAGATTCAGTAGCCATTGATATTAAGCAGCATGCCAATGACGACAAGTTCAAGGTGGAGGGAGATCTTTTATACTTTGAAGAGCGGTTATATATCCCAAAAGGACCAGCACGACTCCGAGTTCTTCAATCTCGCCACGATTTTCTAGCTGCGGGACATTTTGGATTCAACAAGACCTTAGAGCTTATTTCTCGAGATTTTTGGTGGCCCCAAATGTAGAAGGATGTGAAAGTTTTTGTCCTCTCTTGCGACATCTGTTTAAGATCCAAGAATCCTCGGCATCGCCCTTATGGACTCCTACAGCCATTGCCGATTCCACGTCGACCATGGTCTTCAATTTCCATGGACTTCATCACGGACCTGCCATCATCGAACTCATTTGACAATATCTTTGTCGTGGTAGATCGGCTTACAAAAATGGCATACTTTATCCCTTGCAAGAAGACATCGTCCAGTGAAGTCACAGCAAGGCTCTTTCTCGATAATGTGTATCGATATCATGGACTACCAGATGATATCGTATCAGATCGAGGAACCCAGTTCGTATCAAAGTTTTGGAGATCTCTCTTTGAGATACTGAAGGTGGATATCAAGCTTTCTTCGGCTTTTCATCCTCAAACTGACGGTCAAATGGAACGGGTGAACCAAGTCTTGGAACAATACTTACGATGCAGCATCAACTATCAGCAAGACGATTGGACCACATATCTGCCACTAGCCGAGTTTGCATATAACAACACCCTCTATGCGTCGACTTAATACACACCATTCTTTTCCAACTATGGGTATCATCCAAAGCTTGATTTATTGAATCCATCAACAAATAACAATCCAGCAGCTGAAGGATTTGCGAAACAACTATCAGAGCTTCAAAATGCGTTGAAGCTTCAATTACAATCCGCTCAAGAATCCTACAAGGCGTCTGTAGATAGATTTCGGAATCAAGCACCTACTTTCAAAATTAGAGATAAAGCATGGCTTCTTCGACGGAATATCAAGACCAAGCGACCATGTGATAAGTTGGACTATCGAAGATTGGGACCATTTATCATCCAAAAGCAAATCAATCCAGTGGCGTACCGTCCTGAATTACCGGCTTTTATAAAGGTACATCCAGTCTTTCATGTTTCTTTGTTGGAGCCTTATCGAGAGTCATCTTTTCCTGGAAGAGTACAATGTCTGCCACCTAGTATTGAGATCGAGAACCACGAGGAATACGAGGTTGAAAAGGTGCTGGATTCTGAGTGAAGGTGGGACAAGTTGGAGTATCTTGTTCATTGGTGCGGCTACGACATTAATGAGCGAACGTGGGAGCCAGCTGAAAATCTCACCAATGCGCCGTAAAAGGTACAGGAGTTTCATCAACAACATCATCATAAACCTAAGCCGGTTTGACAATAGCTTCTTTCTAAAGCTTGCTCACCCAAGAATATAAGAAAGGGAGAGAGCACCACCAAAATTCGTAGTTGATGTAGTTATTTTCTCCAAGATAAAATAGAATTTTTTTCAGTAGCCATAGTTTGGTCTTCTGATATGGATAGCGAAGAGATAGATACTATGCTAGTCAGATTATCTCAACCAACTAGTTCACGAAGGCGACCCCGAGATAAAGAACCACCTGCACCACCACGACGATGGAAGATACCAAGTAACCGATCACTGGTGATTGTATTTGAGTCTGAGCCTGCTTACGATGGTCAACCAGAAGGCATATTTGCAGGACAATTTCACAATGAAGACACGGAAGTTCATGCTTGGTCAGAAGTTGAAGGAGTGGGCCACTACCATTGGCTTCAAGGGCCGATGAACCACTTACCTCGTGAACAACAGTTGGAGTTCACAGCAGACGTTATACAACAGATCTTCATTTTCTTGCGTTGGTACTGATTGACAATAACATTGCTTCTTAGAGACCTCGAAGCTAAAGGAGGGGGTGATGTTAGGGACATAGTGCTTAGAACCTTCTAGAGACAAGTTTTTAGAACCTTCTAGAAACAAGCTTCTAGAACCTTTTAGAAGCAAGTCTCTGGAACCTTCTAGAAGCTTCTTAGTTGGTAGAAGATGTTAGGGACATAGTCCTTAGAACCTTCTAGAGATAAGTTTCTAGAACCTTCTAGAAGCAAGTCTCTGGAACCTTCTAGAAGCTTCCTAGTTGGTAGAAGTTGCTTGAGAAGCTTCCTAAATAGGAGTATATATTGGGATCGAGGTTGAAGAGTTCTTCAGTCTCGACAACACATCTCTTGGAGCTCTAGCTCACCTCTCTGGTGTTGTTCTTGTATTTATTTGATTAATCTAGTTCTTGCCAGTTCTTCTTGAACTTCTTGGTAGATATCAAGTCTGCATTCTGTGTCCGTGACAGGTAAATTGAGTTGATGCATCGCAAGCATTAACTCCCTCAATTGTTCTTGCATTTGTGCCATCGCACTCTTTATTTCAGTAAGTTTTGCGATGATAACACTTAGAAAAGAGAAGATGTCTAATATCGCTCAAGACAAATAGAAGAAAGGACTTGAGAACAAAGAAAATACTAAAGACAATATCAGTTTAGAAGAGGGTAATCTGCAACTTCTAATATGCTTATGTCTTATCAAGAAAAAGGGATAATCCACTCTTAATCAAGATTAGACAAAGCTCTGATATTGTAAGTGTATTCTTATCAATCTATCAAGGACAAGAACATGATAAAGACAAATAAACAAGTAAGACTTCTCTCAAAGAAAGATGACAAAATAGAAATAACTTGATATATATATTAAGAAAGAAACTGGAATGGCTATTGCCAAAAGCCAAGAAAACTAAAGATCCTTGAAACTAGACTAAAAGCAAGAAAGAATTTGACAAGAGTGAAGAAGGCTTCACTCTTATCTCTATATATACAATCTAACTAAGAGCTACGTGGCAACATTTTATACGACCTCCAATATGTGTTGACTTTGTAGGACATATGTCTTGACTTACAAGGCAAGTTTTTCTATATGTAGGCCACATAGTTAGCTTGGTCTTCAAGCTAACAACATGTGTGGCACATAATCAACTTGTTGACCACGTTTCTAATCCAAAAAGTCAATGAAAGACACCTATAAAATGAAAATAGCATCTATGAAGCTTTTAAAAAGCTTCGATACCAAATACTATAGAATTAACTTACTTTTATCTACTTTTACTTACTTCTACCTATTTATATATGTAATTACAAGCTTACATGAGTATGTCCAGGATAATTTTAAATTATAGTCAATAATACATTGAAATTTAAGTAGTTTGTAGGTTGTATGAAACATAGACTTTAGATGTCACAAGAGAGATATACTATAAAGATATTGATGCCTTTTGGCATAAATAATAAAATCAACACAATTTTTATTAATATCTTATTTTAAGTTATTTGAAACATAATGTTCTAGCATTAAAAATAGGATTTTACAAACACTACTATAGTTTTTGCTACTACTATCACAAGCCTATAAAACTCCCAATCATTTTTTTTTTGCTTTTGCAACCCTAAAAATTTTTATATAGTTCAATATATTAGAAATATTAATAATTTTTTTGATTGGAATAAAATAAAATAAAAATGAAGAAATATATCAAATACATGGTGGATTGTGGTGGCATTAGCAAAAATGTGGTAACATTAGTACTATTCTAAAAATAAAAATAAAAATATATACATCTAATATTTCATATGTAAGCATGGTAGCAATCTCATATATAATAGTATGTCCAAATCTACATATTTCATATGTTATAAGTATAACTAGTAAATATATAGCAAATATAAGTTATTTGTATTAAAAATCAATAAATTAGATATTTTTATTTATTTTTTATAAAATTATAAAAAATAAAAATATAATAAGAAATTTTATATATTAATTTTGCTAGATACTTAAATAAAAAAAGATCCACTGTAAGTTATGTTTTAACAATGATTGGTGAATTTAAAAGCTAGAAGTCTATCTTGCAACCTACCATAATACTATCAATTTAATATATATATATATATATATATATAATAAAATAAAATAAAAAATATAGTCAAAATAGTCAAGTAAATAAGGGACCTAAGATGTTTTAATTTGGTACAAATTCACTTAGCGAAATTTCATCAAGAACTACAAAAAAGACCTCTAGCTAGCCTTAGACTTTAAAGAAAATTGTCTAAGAAATCTCATCCTCAATTTATTTTTTATTTTTTAAAATCTTCTATTAGATCCCTCAACATAAAATCTTACATTTAGATTAGTTGAATTCAATATAACAATACTATCAATACTAGTTGGTTCCTTTTAAATTTCTACATGTCCTCCTAGATGGACTAGTAAATTCTACTGACTAAGAACACAATAACAAATAACTTAGAACCCTCAAATACAAATCAATCTTTTGTTGTAAATCAAAAATAATCTTAAATGGAGGATTAAGCCTCAATCTGATAAGAAAATCCTCCACTTGATTCTTATGTTAACTAAACCCAAGTACTCAGTAGCCGTACTACTCCTGCTCCCAGTTGCAGTTCACTCTTTCTTCTAATAGCAAAGAAATTTGCACATTTTAAAATAAATAAATAAATAAAAACCACAAACCACAAACCAACAAAAACGAAAACAGACTGTAGGGCTCTACACTATTTTCGTCTGGTTGATAGAAAGTGGATATCCCTCATGCCTTTTCATGGGTAGCATACCTGGACGCTACTCTTGCTGATGCTGCCAGTTTCAAATGAGGATCAATCTACATGTGTATATATATATATCTATATATGTATCTATATATGTATTCAGTGGCACCTTTGCACGCACAAGTTCACCGTGTTTCGCAACTTGAAGGTAGTCAGAGTCAGTTTGGAACATTGTATGTCCATTCCTGTCAACAAAATCGTCACTCGCCTCAGCTCAATTCATGTACCTTGTTTTTTCCTTTCTATCTTTGCATGCGGTGCTCTAGTTCAGAACTTGCAGCCTCTGAGACTGAGATGGCACCAAAAAAACTAGCTGCACCTTTTGGAGGTTATCGATTCTTACGAACGTGGACATTAGACTCCCTAGAATGTTTCCGAGCAGTCGCAGCTTGTGGTCAAATATAACAAAGCAGAGGCCATACACAGTGTTTGACGGAGTGGATTCCAGAGCCTGAAGATATATACTAACACAATTTAGCTATGCCAGTATGTCTATCGTTTCTGATCGGTTGACTGTCACTGTAGCTGTTGCTAGTTCCAGTCAAACTTTTCTTGGTTCCGTGTGTGGCAATACTAGTATAGGTGAGCTTTTGGAGGAGTTGATCGAACTCGTCCCATTTTTCAAGCCATTTTCCCCAAAGTGAGTCCCTATGATATTGTTGAACAATACACACTGGAATTCTTTGTTATCTAGTTACCATAGAGTAATAATCGTCAAACTACCACAGAATGGGGGATTACTCTTAGTGCCGTTTAATTGTTCGAGATAAGCTAACGACATATTTAGATGCTACTTGTAGTAATTGGTATGTAATTAAGGTGTCAAAAACTCAATAAAGATCATCTCTCTTGAGTGACTCTCAACATGGTATCAGAGCGGGTTTAACACCCACTAGTGAGCATTGTTCCTAGTACAGTCTCTCTCCTTTGTCTTTAGATATTACCGCAACTTTCAGGTGAAGCTTTGCTCCCAAAGAAGATCGGTAGTTTTTTGTCTCATCATCACTGTACGACCTAGCCAGAATGTCGATCGAACAGTCAATACTTACAATTAGTGAGAGTAACAAGCTAGAGGGAGCTGCGAACTATAATGTATAGAAACTTAAGATGCGGGCACTGTTGAAAAGGTAAAACATGTGGGACTTAATGGAGAGAAAAGTACTTCCAATATCGTTTCCAACCACAGTAGGTGCATCTACTTTCATAGCAGAGCAGTTTAAAATACAAAAGCTTAAGGCCCAAGCTTTGATTGAGATAGCAGTAAAAGATGAATTCATTAAAACGGTTTCTGAGACTGAAGATCCCGCAGATACTTGGCAAGCACTAAAGAATATTTTTGAGGCTGGCAACTCTTCTCAAATACTGATCCTGTCAAAGAAATTACACAACACGCACATGATCGAAGGACGATCGATCAAAGAATACTTGCAAACAGCTAGAGATCCAAAAAGTAACTTAGCTGCTATGGGTCATAAAGCGGCCGATGAAACTCTAGTGCAGCTCACTCTGAATGGACTCTCTTCAAGTTTTGAAGGGATAATCTAGAGTCTAATTGTACTAGACAAACTGCCTACCTTTGCAATGATAAGTTCAAAGCTGCTTAACGAGTTTCATCGCCTTGAGTTGTGCAGGAATCGCTTAGGGGATGAAGAAGCACTTCTCACACAATTTCGGCGACATTACATTCACTCACGGTAACGCAATATCAATTGCGACATACACAGAAATCACAACACACAAAACAGCAAGAATTACTTGGAAAGAGCTCAGTTTGGAGGAGGCAGTTGAAGATATCAAAGGAAGTCATTTTGCACCAACCAACGCAAAAACTTTCGATGCTACGTTTGCGAGTCTTTTGATTACCCAACTCGATTGTGTCGCGACAAGTATATGGCCTATAAAGAAGAGAGCAACATAAATCTGCTGACGAATGAAGAGTCCAGATATCACTTATAGAGATATCAAGCAAGATCGACAGCAATCAACTATGGTATTTAGACTTCGGAGCAACTCGGCATGTGACAAGTAATAAAAATCTTTTAGAATCATATACACCAGAAAAACAAGGCACAGTAATAACGGCCGGAGGAGAGAAACATTTTGTAGAAGGAACCGAAAGAGCAAAACTTTGTATCAATGATGACAAAATAAAATTACTCAAAATTCTTTATGTGCCTAGTCTCAAAAAAAAAAAAAAAAAAAAAAAAAAACTTAATCTCAGTGGGTTGTCTAGCAGAATCTAAAAAACTGATTGAGTTTTCTAATCAATATAGCTAGATCATGAACAAGAACAACAGATTGACAATTGCAGGGGAACGAGATCGCGGAAACAAACTATACAGAATCAATACCGCATTCACAATACAACATGATATCATGAAGCAACCCACGGAAAAGATAGTTATTGATAACACTAAAGTTGCTTAGTTATGGCTTCGGAGGCTAGGTCATCTTAGCTACAACAGCCTCTGACACATATCGCTAAAAGGTGAAGTCAATAGCCTACCTATCATAAATTTTATAAGAACTATTTGCAAAAAGTGTTTAGCCAGAAAACAGAATCGAGAAAGATTTTCAAAAAAGTCAACTACGAGAGTAATAAGGGTTCTACAATTATTACATGCCCACCTCGTCGAACCAATGAAAACCCCATCACTGAATGATGCGCATTACTAAGCCATATTTACTGATGATTTTTTGAGACTATCCTAGGTATTTTCTCTACGGGAAAAAATCAGAAACTTCTCATGCATTCATTCAATTAAAACAACTTATTGAGAATGAAACTGGTCAGCATATAAGTGGACTACAAACAGATGGCGGCGGAGAATTCGTATCAATTGCTTTCAAAAGGTTTTGTGAGAACCACGATAATAGTAGACAATACACTCAACCTCACACTCCACCGCAAAATGGAGTTGCAGAGAGAAAAAATCGGACAATCTTTGAGCGAGCTTGCTGCATGTTGGCAAAATGCAAGCTTTCTGAATATCTATGGTGCGAAGCAATCTGTGCAGCAAATTTCTTAGTCAATCAAAGCCCCACTGTGGCTAACTTTGGTGTCACCCCATACAAGCGATACTATCAAACAAAACCTGATGTTAGTCTTCTGAAGTTTTTTGGTTGTCTTGCGTTTGTTCACATACCAAATTCAACAGAGGAAAGCTAGAGAGTAAAACAAAAAGTTGCTTACTCATGGGCCTGGATGAGCACACTAAGGCATATTGATTATATGATCCGTCCACTTGCAAGATCATACTGTCAGAAGATGTGGTATGTGACAAAAACCAGATCAGATATCATCACCTCACTGAATCGAAAGCCAAAGAAGAACAAGTAATCCTGCTGCCCACATGAGAAGATACCAACGCTGAAAATCAGATCTTACATCAAACAAAAAATTATGATATGCCATCAATAATAGAAACAGAATTTGCTTTCAATGAAGAAACAAATCTAGAACCGAATACAACTGTGATTGAAGAATTCAGACAACACCGATATCCTTTAAAAGAAAGACGCCCTTGCATACAACTGAAAAATCACTTTGTTCTTTTAGCAGAACACTTTGGACCTCAAGATTTTGAACAAGTTATTAAAAAAAACTGGATATTAGCTATACAAAATGAAGTGGATTCTCTCACAAAAAATGGAACTTGGACAATTGTTGATTTTCTAAAAGAGATCAAAATGGATATTTAAAGTCAAACCAAGAAACAATTTCAAGCTAGACAAGTTAAAAGCAAGACTAGTTGAATGAGGATTTGAACAAATTCAAGGGGTAGACTACTTCGACACTTATGCCCCAGTTGTCAGATGGAGCACCATTAGATCAATTTTTGCACTTAGAGCACATAAAAACTGGAGCTTACAACAACTAGATGTGAAGACTGCATTCTTAAACAGAAGGTTAGATGAAGAAGTTTACATGCAAATACCTCCTAGCTTTTAGACCGTAACTTAACAAGAAAAAGTCTGCAAATTGATTTGTGCATTAAATGGACTGAAACAAGAGCCACGGGCATGGTACTTGCGAATTTACTCTCATCTAGTGAACGAAGGATTAATCAAAAGCACAGCAGGTTATAGTTTATACCATTCCATAACAAACGGTTTATCAATTGTGTTGCTTTATGTGGATGATCTTATCATTGCTGGAGAAATATAAAAGCTAACATCTCAACTTTTACAAACATTTGAGATGACTTAACTTGGAGAGGCTACCAAATACCTAGGGACAAAAATCATAATATGGTTTTATCAAGAAAATTACATTAAGAAACTACTCCATCAGTTCAATATGAAAAATTGTAATCCAGCTAAGACCCTGATGAGATCCACTATGCATCTTCAAATAGACATGAATCAACCCTCAGTTGATAAAACCAAATATCAATCCTAAATTGGCGGACTTTTTACGCTTCAGTAATTTCACAACCAGACATTTGTTTTGCTGTAAACACACTGAATCGGTACACTCAATATCCACAGGAAGGGCATCTAATCGCGGTCAAAAGAGTTCTACGTTATCTTAAACAGCTGACTCCGGGATATTTTTTTCCAAAAAACAATGAGCTCACTCTTACAAGCTATGCTGATGCTGATTACAGGAGAGATGTTGACACAAGAAGGCCAATATCAAGACTAATACACAAGCTGGGAAAGGCGCCAATCGAATGGTCGAGTAAACAACAGGCTACTATCGCATTGAGTACTACTAAAGAGGAGTACAGGGTACTCTCTGAGGCTGCAAAGGATGCCATTCGCTTATGCCGCATGCTGAAGGAACTGCAAATTAGTGTCAACAGATGAGTGACGACTAGAGTTGGGTAAGATTAATTGATAATTATGTGCTACATTCCCGCAATAAACATGTAGAAATTCAATACCATTTTATTTGCGAGAGAAGTCTTGCAGGAGATGTTACAATTGACTATATACCCACTTTGGAGCAGCAGGCTGATATTATGACTAAACTGCTAGACATGTTTACATACTATTGTCTTTGTGAATCGATCAGTATCACCAAAACCCAATTCTGTCTAGCTACCCTCTCATATAGTCCCCTGCAGATTGCCTGTCACTGAAGCTTTAGAATCGAGCTCCCTTGAACCCAATCACATGGGATTTGCAATCCTCCCATGAATCGTAGATTCCAGGTCGAAATCCTGCTCTGACACCATAAAGTTTTCGACACTTTGCTCCTGTAGATACAGAATCAAACACAGTGCTAGTGTGTCAATTATTTGTTTTAGAGGGAACAATTGTTCTTGTCTCTATATCTCACTGAAAGAACATATAAGCTCTCCAACGACTTCGCAGCAGAAGAAAAGACACCCTCGAAGGCTCGACGTATCGCCAACACCATAATCCATAGCCCTAGCAGAAATAATTCCCACTGCAAAAAAATTGTTAAAAACACCACTCAATCAATACAAAAATTAGCAAATAACAAAGAAACAAGCAAAGATTTGCTTACTGTGTGTAACTCGACAATTTCTTGCTGCCAACGATCCATTGTTACAAAAAACACTAAGTTCCATTGCAAGAGGGAGTGTTGAACAATACACACTGGAACTCTGTTATCTAGTTACCATAGAGTAATAATCGTCAAACCACCACAGAACGCGGGATTACTCTCAGTGTTGTTTAATTGTTCGAGATAAGCTAACGACATATTTAGATACTACTCGTAGTAACTGATATATACTTAAGGTGACGGAAAATAAAGATCTTCTCTCTTGAGTGACTCTCAATAGATACAGATTCCAATACATCATAGTTAAGGGTGTCACCGGATCTCCCCATTCTCCAGAAATTCCCCACAATAATGCAACCAAAAAAGCATGATTCTTACAGGATGTTGAATGCTTCTGAAAACAATCGTTAACATTCATCAGTGCTTTCTTAACTGGACAAGTACGAAACGTTTTTCTTGTGATGGTTTCGTACGTTCTTAAGGAGCTGACCAAGTTCGAAATTCACGTCTCAAACGAGAAAATGGCAAAAATCTACTTGGGCATCAAGTCTTTCGTGATTGTGGAGGTGAAAGTGTTCCTTGACATGGTCCTGGTGGGTAGACTCTTGGATCAGGTAAAGGAGAGCATTGCAGCACCTACTTCGTAATCCACTTCAAGTTGATAATTGGCCTCATGTTTTGATTATGATATTACTTTCAGGGGGCCAGAACTGCTGGATCGGACCATGAGACAGTTTTAGAAGATATTTGACGTGCTCTTTCTGCATGGATCGACAGGATCCGCAAGGTCTTGCTGTGCTTTCTCAATCAAAACTATCAGTTTTTCCCTGTCGGTCATCGTGGTGAAAAAGGCACACCTATTTTTCTCCTGAAGCACTTCGCAGTTGGCTTCCTGTTGTATAGTCACATTGCATCAGCGTTGTCCCGATGACCTGACAAAGGAACCAATGCAGCCACAGCTGCAGCCCTGGTCATTGTTCCTCCTGGTTTGAACCTCCATATTTTACTTGGCCTTGACCTGCATCTTCCTCACTACGGTGCTCACTTCCTTTCTGCAATGCCATGTGCTATAGAACAATTCCTTGTTGAATGTTGGTGGACCCACGTTCAACACGATTTACCTGTACGTGTAATAGAATACACCCTCTACTGTGGGTGAAGATCATATTACAACTTTGAAGTTATGTTTCAAGGGTTGCAAATAAGGAAGATGTCTTGGAAGAAATGGTCTAGAGCAAGGTATTGGTATTGGAAGAAGCACAAGTGATAATCGATGGAAGAATATAACTTGCTAGAAGAGGAATTTTTTCATTTTTCATTTTTTGAACAAGGTTGATAACATGGCCAACTTTCCTCTTGTAACACATAGAAAATAGATAAGTCAAGTCTCATATTTATTGCTTTCAAAAAGTGTTGTAAGATATCAAGTTGCTACATTGTGGCAACCTTGTAGTCTAACTTCATCCAACACCATGTTTGTATTATGTGTTATAAAAAATAAATTAGAAATAATATATACATATGAATGTAAATAGGATATTGCTAATGTCATCACAATTTTTTCCTACTACATACTACCACCAACTTGACATATATTCTTAATTTTTTTCTAATAAAAAATATTAATAATTCAAATATGAATATATATATATATATATATATTAAACCATGATGAAATAATTGTGGTGAAAATAGCAAAAATATTATATTGCCTAAAATTTGAGTGAAATTTTTATAAGACTATAGTGGTAGTAACAAAAACAAAAGTTGTGATGCTATTAACATTACAAAAATTATGTATAAATACATATAAAGATTTTATTGGAAAAAACTTAATTAACACCTAATTAACTAATAGATAATGAGGAATGGTCTTCTTTACGAAGCTGATGAATAAAGTTTTATTACAATATTTATGGATGGAGATTGGGGATAAGACATACTCAAAAGATAAAGAAAATTCTTTTAAGCTTGCTAAATTTGCAAGAAAATATCATGGGTTCAAAACACAAACTTCGTAGTTGCATTGTGTATATACCTGCTCATTGAGGTACATTTCAGGGTTTAAAATATGCACAATGTCTTTTATTAGGCAACAATAAAAATAAAAACAAGCAAACAAACCAAAAAGAATATATATATATATATATATATTTATTTATTTATTTATAATTTTTATATTAATAATTTCAATAAAAGAGTGTGTTAGACAAAGTGTTGCAAAATATTATATGATTATATTTAATACAGGTTTGTATGTTTATGTGATTTTATAAAAATTGGTATAATAAATAAACTACAACTTATTAACAACATATGATAACTAATATAAGTTTTTAAACATGTATTCATATTTAATTCCTATGAACATAATCACTTTATATGCTAATAAAGAATTATTGATTTCAATTTGGAAAAAAAATAAAATAATTACTTTGATATAGTTATTAATGTTGTTACAGTTTTTCATGTTTACTTTTAAACAATTGTGCTTATGGCATGCCTCGAAAATGATGCAATTTCTCAAAAGACCACATTCATTCTTTGAATCTTAAGGGTCTAAATATTAGAATAATAATAATAATAATAATAGTAGTAGAGTGCATTAATTTAACAAAGGAAAAATAACTTTGTTATGCTGCACTACAAAGCAGGCTGTAGAGCTAGAGGCACCAAAAAAGCAAGCAATAAGGTTTGGCCACTGCAAACAAGATTCAAACATCAACAAAGTTGTGGTTAGAAACATCCAATGGATAGAAGCAGTGTGAGTGCACATCATGTATACATCACTTGATTTAAAAATCACAAAGTTTCTTATCAAACAGGGAGATAGAGACCAGCAGGAACTCTGACAGTGACTAATAATACTGCCACAGTTGTAAGTTAGTCTGCTGGGGTTGTTGGAATATGTTTCATGAATCATTCCAACCATGAGGGCCCTTTCAAAAGCATCACCATCTCTCTCTGAGATGTGTCTGGTAGATACTGTCTCAGCCATGTTCAACACATTCCTGGTGCACTTCCAAATTCACCACCTTTCCTGGTCTTTGCTGCTTATTTTCTAGATTTGAGTCCTCAAGTGCTGCCTCTACCAAAAGCTGCCTGAGACCCAATGCACAGTTCTCCCTTTCCTGCTTTTAAATTTGTTTAATTAAGTTTAAGATTAGTTTTTTTTTTTTTTTTTTTTTTTTTTTAGGAGCTAGTGTCCTTGCTGCTGTGCTGTGAGGAACATTGTTGTGATCACACACACACTTTCCTCACTGTTGAGAATCTTGCTCTCCCTGGAAACAGCCTTGCTGGGAAGTTTTTCAGGGACTGTGTTCCAGAGCATGTGGGCTATTTCAAGGTCTGCAAACTTCATTGCCAAGGTTGGTATGCTTTGATTGCTGCCATGCATTGGGCAATTTTATGGGTGTCTGAGTTCTCTAATAGTAATGCAGATTCTCACCCTAAACAAAGACATGGCATGAACCAGAGGTCCATATTTGGATGCATTCAATATGAGCAAGCAGGATTGGAAAAGGCGATTCTCACAAGATGCTTTTGAAAAGACTATTTGTTTAGGTTTTTTTTGTCTGCTGTCGCAATGGAGTGGGTATTCCAGGCACTTATTGTCTTATTTTATTTACTGATATTTCTGATCGGCATCCATATCATTCTTAAAACAAACACAAAATCTAAAAATCTAAAGTACTGGTGCTCGTTGCACTGGAATCATTATTCATGGAGGATAAATATATATGTGATTCAGATGGCTCTTGTATTTCTGTTTGTAGATAATCAGTTTTTAAATTACAAATATTTAACACAATAAAATTGTGCTTGAATAAGGTTGTCAAGGGAGTAGAAATAAATTTCCAACTAGATGAACCCATGTCATTGTCACGGAAAGTGTGATTCAAATGAAGCTAATTTGAAAGATATGTTTGTGAGCCAAAGAATATTTTTCAAATTAAAATATAATAAAATACAAATAGAAAGAAATAAATGGAAAAAAATAGGTTGTTGTAGATCCAAACCAATGTGCTTTATTGATTGTCTTTAGAATTTGTTTATTGTTATTATAAATGCAAGACAGATAAGAAATTGCTTTTTCTTTAGAATGAATGGAAGTTCTTTTGTTGTGGAAGTTAATGTAATCCATGGAATGAACACCAAATTTTTAGCAAATTTCCCTCCAAAAATTCTTGCTTCAAGAACTAGATAAATTAGTTGTATAATTACCAATCAGGTTCCATTGCAAAGTCCTTGACAAGAAGCAATATTTCTTGGTAGCATCGCAGGATTTAACTTATCCAACATAAATAAATGCACAAATTATTTTAAATAAAATGAGGCACATTTCTAAATAGAACCAACTTTAAGATAAGCAATTCAATTCACATGTGATAATGTATTATTTGTACAATAGAATATTTGATTTTAATTCTATTTTTTTAATTTATGTTTTAAAGGATATTTTAATTATCAAGTATTTTAAAATACTTTATAATTTTATTATTTGTTTTTAATATTTTAATTCTAAATTTTTAAAATAAAACATTAATTTTATTTTATATGTATGATACTAGATATAAGTTATTGAAAATCAACAATGTAAGGTTTCATAATTAAGGTTCTGTAGGTTTGAAACTATTTTTTTATACTTGTTGTGCAAATTTACCTAATCAATAAAAAAAACTTGAAACCTCAATTATTTTTTACCTTGCAACTTGATATTCATAGCAATGGTACTAATAGGATTCATTTGCAACAATAATTATTGGAAGTTTGGACAGACTTGAGTCATAATCTAGTATTCAACTGTGAATTGAAATCCATCAAACCATGTTGCAAATTATGCTTGAGAAGCTAGATGCTTGTTCTATTAATTTCTTATAGTAAAATATTGTTATATATCCAAGTCTACATTGAAGTTATTTAGATGCAAGCATGGAAGCAGTTTGTTATGTGCTAGAGTATAATAAGGACTTCCATATTGTCTTTGAATTCCAAAAACATCTCAAATTTTATAACTTGTTTCTTGCTTGAGTTGCCAATAGGAATATTTCTATACTTACTTCATTTATGTAGCATATTACTGAGTTGATATTATCAACTTGAAATATAGATTGGTAATAAGTTAGACTTGTGAATTCTTAAAAATAAATTATAAATATTGTCATGAGTGGATATTGACATTCACAAAACAAAACCAAAGAATACATAATGAATAAAATGAAAATAAAATAAGATTGGTATGAATCCTTTTTTTAACACAAAAAACAGTATAAGTAGTTGGAATAGAGATTTTTAAAATGCACTTCTCTTATATTCCATTCTATAAAATATCATACAAATTTTTAAAATAAATTAAAAAAAAAATGAAATTTTAAAGACTCATTACTGTAGAATTAAAATAATAGATCATTCTCAAGAAAAACTCTATGCTAGCTTAGACAACAAGCATTCTTTTAAAATAAAAGAGCTAATTTGGCAACGATACAAAAGAATATATTTAGTGAAGTGGACTTTTAAGTAAGACAATTTGTATGCAAATATATTTTCAAGCAAGACCTTCTTTGAGCTTTTCTACAAATTATAGAAAATATCAACATATCAAATTGATCAAGATAGAGCTTCTTTCATTGCAACTCTCAAGAAGTAATAAAAGACTATATTTAATAATTAATACTCAGTGTTTTTTTATTTTTCTTTATTCTACAATTCCAGAGCCTATTTTGCACCACCATCATGTCTAATATTTATATGAATTATCAGGTAAATTGTAACTACTACCATTTCTATATAAAAAAAAATAAAAATAAAAATAAAAAATCAATACAATTTCTAACTCTCACCTCTACTATTGCTAAAAAAATAATAAATCAACTCATGTATACTCTTGTAGGTATACTCACGGATTTGCAGCAATTCAAAAGTGATTAATAAATTCTTAGTGATTTTGGCACCTTGCTTGATTTTTTATTGATAAAAAATTGAGTTAATTTTATACTTTTGTTTTATTTTTGATAAAAATAAAGATGGATACATGTGATGAATTAGAGCCACTACTTATCTTTCTAAGCAATCTTAATATATAGACTAGTTGAACTCCTGCCTTTATTACGAAATTTCAGGAATTTGAAATTCAAGAATAAGCCCTAATATCCAATACTAATCCTTATTGTATTCCAAGTCCTATTCTATCGGGATAGTGAGATTTTCTCTAAAAAACCACATAAGCTTAAGCAAATCTGATCATCAAGAGCTTGCATAGATCCTAAACTTGTCAAAGTCAAAGCATATATTATCTATTCTAGAAAAATATTCTATGTTATATTCTCTAATATAGTATTGGTGAGCCTCAATGAATGGTTTAAATAGAAGAGAGTATGACTTGAGAGTATTACTCCCATTATAGAGTATTACTTCCATTTAAAAATGTAGAGTAGGCATTGAAAAGAGACTTTCATAAAAAGAAGAACATAACATTTAACAAAATTAGGAATTTAATCAATAATAGCTTTGATTCATTACAAATGAAGTTCTATTCATTTTTGGCAAATTTGCATCATTCAATGCCACATGCCTCAAAACATATATCACATACAAAATATTGTATCAAAAATAAATAAATAAATAAATAAAATTAATTTAATAAAAATTAAATAATATCAAACATATGAAGATGCATACATCTTCTTTACAAATATTTATTTCTTAGATAGACAATTGCACTACTTTTTTATTTTGTTGTCCAAAGTTTAACAAATCAACTCTAAAATAAGAGATAGAAGATGTAGACATTGCAAAAGTACCTTGTTAAACATAGCTGCAAGTGTTGATGGTTCTTGGCATGCTTTTGCGTACAAATGCCTTTTATTGAAGCCTAAGCAATACAACACGTGTTTCTTTTTGTCAAAATATACTAATAATGTAATATTGAATAAACTCACATCTTCTTCTTCAAACTACAGATCTACGTACATTGTAAAAAAATAAAAATAAAAACAAAACAAAACAAAAAAACAAAGTTGAAATCTTTAACCTTGTTCTTTCCTATTGCTTAAATAAAATCAATATCTATAAAATAAACTAATATAATACAAATGATATAGGTGATAAATGTAAGATTATAGATGGAGTTTTACCTTGTTTAAAGCATTGTTTAAAGTATGATGAAATGAGTTGGTGACAAATAATTTGATCCAAAATATTTTAATTCAAACAAGAACAATTTAAAAATGAAATTTTGCATGACTTGAAATAATATTTCTAATCCTGTCACATAGAAGCATACACAATTAATAGTTGCAACAAACAACCTCGACACTCACGTCAAATATCCACTCATTCCAAATATTGTTTACTAGCACATTTCTATGACATTTGATTGCTATGATAATATAATGTTGTTGATAACTCTATTGTTGGATGAATTCAGGTTATTATTATGAAACCAAATCAATGTGATTTGACAACAAGGTCAATGTGGTTCCATAATGAAGTTACATCAACATGGATTGCAAAGTCTACACTAATAGAGATGATGTAGCAACAAATATTGATTCTCTGCTCTTGTTCTCAGTTGATTGAATCCACAACATGCAACATGCTTGAGCTTAAAAAATAATCTTGTCAAAATAAATTAAATATATATATATATATATATATATATATATATTATGCAACATGCTTATCATCCCTCTTTTTTTACAACTTACATCTTGCATTCAATTATGTATTCACCTTCAATTGCATTTAGTTATAGAAAGAAAAGAAAAGAAAAATAAATAAATAAATTGTGAATTTTCTATATTATTGATTTCTACAATAACATAATGTCGTTGATAATAATTAATGTTATTAATATAATATTATTTATTATAATATTATTGACGATGATGTAGATGGACTTTCATCTCATTTAAGCATCATTTAAAGTGTGATGAAATAAGTTGGTGATGGATAATATCATCCATGATATTTACATCAAAGTTTGATTTGAACCAAAACAATTCTAAAATAAAATTTTACATGACTCAAGACAATGTTTTTAGCCATGTTATATGAGAGAATGCACAATTAATAATTGCAATAGATAACTTCTATACTCACATTGAATATCCACCTCACTTCAAATATTACTTATTAGCATATTTTTCTTATCTTGCATCTAAATATAACATTAAGAATAAGTAATCACTTAAAATACTCAACTAATTTCCAACACCATTGAATTGGAAACAACACAACACACAATAATTTGTGCATTGGGATGTGTTTCATTGCGATTTGTATTCTTATTGACATTGTGAAAGATCGAAATCAAATGTATACCTAGCAAAATTATATTGCCCCTCATAGCTTAAGCCTCACCTTATTGGTATTCAATTGTCTTCTTTTTTTCTAAATTATTAAACTTAATCTTCAATTCCATTCATTTGTAGAAAAAAATGTAGCTTTAATTGCATATTAATTATATTTAGTCAAAAAAATACAAAATAAAAATAAGCCTTATAAACCCCTTGTGAACTCCGCTTAAATATATTTAATTGCAAAATTGCATAAAAATGATGAACCTTGTGAATTCTTTTTAAATTCTCCTTGAGTTTCAATTAAGCTTTTGCTTCCTTTCAAACTTTAGATAATGTTAAGTTTTTTGATAAAAACCAAGAAAGGTGCATGCAATAAAAGAGAGCCACTACTTGTTTCCTTGAGCAATCTTAATATATAGATTAAATGAACTTGTGTTCTTATCATAAAAATTGTGACTCAAATGAAGCTATTTTTGAAAGATATATTTGTGAATTAAAGAATATTTTTAAAATTCAAATACAATACAATACAAATAGAAAGAAATAAAATACACAATAAAGGTTTCAAGTATGAAGTAGGATAGGTAAATCCGTACTACTATCACAAATAATATTAAAAAAAGTTGTTAATTTTGTTCAAGGAATTATTTGTGAAAATATAAAGAAAAATATTAAATTATATTAAAAAATCATAAAAATATGTTAAGATATTCAAAGATGTATTAAAGTCAATAAATTAATAAATTAAAATTTAAAATTTAAAATTTAAAATACTAATATTTATCTGATTAAAACTTTTAAAAAAACAATATTCAGCATGGAATTTAAATTTTTATTTCTAGAAAGAAGAATCTTGATAGAATGGAAAGAAGTACATTGAGAGAGTGCTACATAAAGTTGACCATGGAAAAAAATAGGTTTTTGTAGATCCAAATCAACATACTTCACTGATTGTCCTTGAAATTTGTTTATTATTATTGCAAATGCAAGACGGATTGGAAAATTCTTTTTCTTTAAAATAAATAGAAATTCTTTTATTGTAGAAGTTGATGTAATCTGCAAAATAAATACCAAGTTTGCAAAAAATATTTCCTTCAAGAATTCAATCCATTAGTTATATAATTATCAATTAGATTCTATTATAAAATCTTTGGTGAGAAATAATATTTTTTTAGTAGTGTCATTAGAGTCTTAAACTTAAAACAAAGTCTCAATTTAGGCATTTCAGATGGATTTTAGAAATATAATAATCTTTGATGATTCAACACATATAACAATCTTTTGCATCAATGAAATTTTGATTGCTAAAATATTGTACACAAATATCTTACTAATTCCTATAGGTCTGTTTAGAAAAAACATGCATCTATTATAAAAGCCATAATATCATCATACGCCTTTCTTTTTTGAAGATTCAATTTTGAAATATATTGCTCTAAATTTGCTTCTAATTGTTGAATGTCCCAACACTCTTTTTTCAACAATAAATTAATTTTTATTAATTATTTCATTTTAATTATTTTTTGATAATGGCATTGGAGGAAATTGTGCAAGCATTTTTTTGGAGTCTTGCAAAATATTATCCACCAAAAAAAGTCCAAAATCTTTAATCTGTTCCTTTGTTGGATTGCTAATTCTATGTCTTCTTTGCAAATAGACATTGATATCATCCAAAATGCTTTTTCAAAATCTTTTCCATAAATTTAATAAATTTAGCAGATTATCGTATAATGACAAAATAATAAACAACGCCATCAATTAAGATTTAGTTTATATTCTTGATGCTTCTTTTAAATATTGTTGCCACTCTCCATCATCTTCAAGCAATTTTAAACCTGCATATGTACTTTTAAATATTGGATAGAAAATTTCGTTGATAATCTTTAAATGCTCAAATAATTATAGATCTCTAATGTGGATTAATAGAAGCCTCAAATAATATCTTTCTCCTATTGTAAAATTTATGAAATCTAATCTTTCAATAGTAAATCCATGTTTTTTTAATGTCTACATCCTTTTAGTCTTATGCCAAATAAAATTTTGTGAAAAATATTGGTATGGATATCATCTTACCATTGCAATTGCTAAATACATCTCAAAAAATAAAATTAATGTTGTCTTTCATCTTTTAGTATGATCTAAAATTGTAGCTATCTTATCATTTAGATTATATATCACTTGATATATTTTTGGTAGATAAGGAGCCAAATGAACAATATTTGGCATTTTGTCATAGATCTATATGCCAAAAAGTTTCCAATCAGCTTCTAGAGCTCCAATGTATCTTACATCCAAATATTATTTAATCTCATCTTGTTGATTTTTAAATTATATTTTAATGTAATTATGGCCTTTATAGATGTATTTATAGATGTACTTGATAATACAAATAGATACACATACCTTAACATTAATATGACAATTGTACTTCCCAGATAGTTTTGGACAAAATGGAACAATATCCTTGTTATTAACAACCATTTCTTGAACTTCAAATAATCTTCTATCATTTCTTTGTTAATATTGAGGATATCCATTGACATCCATTGTTCTTACTTTCACAAATATCTTTGGATATTTCTTTGTACAACAATTGTCTTTCATATAAGGTGCTTAAAGATTTTGCATTCTACATGGACCATGACCCATGCATTGTAGAATAACTTCAAATAGCTCTTGGTCATTGTCTATTTGGAAATTTTGCAAAAATCATATGATCCACATCTCCGGTGCATCTAATCTTGTTTTTTCTATCCAAAAAAATCAAGATGTGTATATGAGGTAGACATTTCTTTTAAAACTCAATAGTATAAATATAAGCAACAACATAACCAAAGACAACTCTTTTTTTTATATCCTCCATAATTATACATTTCTTAAGCTCAAATACACAAGCAATTAAATCTAGTCAATCACATGCTTATTGTTCTTGAAACAATTCATTCTGAATTTTGGACCATCTTGGGTTTGATGTGACTATCATAAAAATATCAGGATGTTGATAAAATCTTGTAATTTCCATAGAATCTTCAAGTATTTCAATCATATGTTTTGCACTTTCAATATGTAATGATAGAAGTAAGATCTTGCATGCTAAGTTATTTCATTCATATTGTCCTTCTTCATGTCTAATATTTTGATGAATTACAACAATATCTACTAATCCTTAGTATAAATTAGCATGTAAATTTTCTTAATTGTAACATTGATATTGCAAATGTGATTGCTAAGATGTTGTCCATCTATCTACCATAAATTCTTGTAATAGCTTTTTTCTTTGCAAAATTGTAGAATACTTGGTAGGCCTTAAAAAACTCTAAATACCTAGATTCTCACACCTCAAGAATATTAAGTATCTCTTCTATGCCTTTAAATAGGAACTATCCCTATATTTATTTTTCACAAATCATGATTTTTTTAAAGTTATGTTTAATAATTTATTTTAGAAACTATCATCATTTTATCTACTAATTTTATCTATGCATTTTATTTGTCAATTTTATCTTATTCTAAACTTTACACATCTATATCTTCATTAATTTCATCTTGTTTTTATCTTCTTTAATCTAGTCTTCATACATCTATATCTTCATTAATTTCTTTTTATCTTCATCTTCTTCAATCTAAACTTCAAACATTTATAACTTTGTTTCTTCTTGCAACTCTTTAAAATTCAATACAAGACCAAAAGTTGTATGAAATAACATGTAAGCATGTCAATTATAATTTCTTTATCATGATTTTTTTTTATGATAATAACATGATTTTGAAGCTATTTATAATTTTTTTTATAGTGAATTTCTATCAATACTATTTAAAATATAGTAAAATTAATTTGTCTCTAACTACCATAACTATCAAATGTGGTTTTAACTTCCTAAAGTGGTTTAAACCACCTTGTCTTTTTTACACATAGGCGGCTAATTATTTTGCTTTTCACACTCTCTTTTACTTTTCACCTTATTTACACTTGCTTCTATAAGTTGTTCTTTTATAATATCTTAATTTTATTAATTATAATTTCTAAGGTTAAAGAAGCCAATAAGCAAAATAATCCATTTTTGTAAAGCTATAGTCTCTTCAATCTTCTTGTCCAGCATCTTTTCTTTCTTTGATAATATCTATCATTGTATTTTGTGCACTTAGGTTAGGATGCCATCCAATGGTTTCATGTGGAAAAATAAAATATAGTGAAGGGGCAAATAAGAAGAATGACTCTTATAAATCTTTTCTAATAATCAATTACTACATAAGCAAATAATAATATCACAAAGTACATTATGCTCCGATCCATCTCCAAGCAATATAATAGCAATTTCTTCAAAAGTCGTAGAAAGATTATATCAGCATCTATTGCTCTCATTTATGAAGTACAAAGAAACAACAAGATATACTTCCACTATTCCTTCATTCTACGTGTAAGGTAATATTTTGTATCTGTCTATATAATCCAATAAATAGATTATTCTCTATCAAAATATTTATAATTTCCTACATAGTTTGGCTCAATAAACCACAATTATGTTTCATTTTTCTATCTTGTGCAAATGATGCATCATGGATATAGAATTGTACACAAGTTGGATCATACCTTCTTTTGCTAATAACACTCTTATTAAATGGTGCAATTTTCTATTTATTCTAAAACTATATGAAGCATTTCTTTGAAGCACAAATTGATTAATATTTTTAATTAAGGATGTAAATACATGTGCAACATTACACTAATGGATATTTTCTTAGAAGTCCCTTGTTTTTGAATCATGGTCTTTAAATAAGTATTTCAAAAGTAAAAATAGAGAAGATAGAAATGGTAAAGAAACTTTTCCTTGATGACAACATTGTCCAAATAATAGCAACTTCCTTGGCAATCGGACTAAATGTTCATCAAATCAATGCAATACAATATAATGAAGACACAAAACATTTATCCTTTCTAGATTATGTATGGCTTCAATACTTGCAACTATTATAGCTTCTCTTCAGGCTCTCTCACGTTTCCTATGCTCTTATTGAGCAATTGCTCTTTGATTCATATTAAAGCTAAACTGTTTACAACATCACAAATTTTACTAGACAATTAGAATAAGCTTGTATGTGTCTAAATTGTACCTCTATAAAATTTCAAAAAAACCTTGATATTCAAGTATTTTATCAAAATCACATAATATTTATAAAATAAAAATGAGCACATAAAACTTAATTAGTTAAATTATAATGCTACTATGCTTTAATAAAAGATATTCTACATCTATGCATCTCTATTGTTTACAATTATATATATTTTTTCAACAACTTGCTATAAGAAAAAGCTCAATTTTTCTAAAATTTTACATTTTATAAGTGAAAATTAATAAATATAATAATAAATATTTAATTTTTTATTTACTAAATAATATTTATTTAAAAATATATCATTATTTTATTTTTATTTTTATACACAAATATATATAAATATATAAATATATATATATATATGAATTTACATATATATATATATATATGAAGTTGAATATAAAAAATTTCATATAAGAGAAGGAAATGAAATTCCTATAATTTAATTTTTGTTTAGGAATTCTTGTTGTAATTGATAATACTCCTAAAATTCCAATAAAACTTTATTATTCAAGAATTTTGTTCAAAATGAAGATATAACATGAAATGTAATATAGTAAATGTAATATAAAAACTATAAAAACTATAAATATAACTATAAAAATATTAAAATATTAAATGATAAAATAATTTTATTTCTTATAAAATCCCTGTATAAATCTATGTTTAATAATGATATCCTAGCTTTTGTTATAGAAGAGAGAAAGATGATAGTCAAAAGATGTGAAATACATGCAATGTAAAATCAAAAAAGTCAAGCACAAAATTCTTTTATTTATGGTTTCTTTATAGAAGACTTATAAAAAGTTGTAATTTTTCTTGTTTAGTCTTCACACCTATACTCCAAAGTATTAATATATATATATATATATATATATATATATATCAAATTTTTCTCCCAATCGGCTTTGCAATTTAATTAATCTTTCCATTACCAATAGCTTGTCTTTTGAAAAGTATAATTTTGATGTCAATAAAAGTAAATTTTATGTGGTTGAAGTAAATGAACTTTAATAGTTATAAAAATATTACAAATGAATGCATTTGCTTGCTCTTGAGCAAGACAACCCAAAATATCCAACCCACAATGAAACTCAATGTCAATTATAATAAAGTCAAAAAAAAAATTAATAAAATATGAATTCAAGTAGTAAAATAAATATTGATGTCCATTGATTGTAATAAATGAGTTTCATTCCTTACTCCTATCCAATGAATTAAATCTTTTATATAATTTTTCTATAATATAATGTAAAGCACAATGAAAATTCAATTAACTTTGCTTTTCTTGTTGATGTATTGAAAAGTAGTATAATATGTAAAAATATTATGAAATATTATGAAAGTTTGGAATGTAATTAATGAAATAAAATGAAAATAAAAATAAAAAAGAAAAATAAAATAATTATAATAAAAAAATCTAATTTATTTAACTTTATAATTTAAGTTTTATAATTAAAGATAGAAGTATAGGATTTATTAGAAAGAATTTTAGAAGGTCTTTGGACTCAAAAGTGTAATATTTTCACTTCTAGACCATTCCATGTGAGTAAATAAGATAAGTGATAGAAAACTTTATTTTTATTGATTACAAGATATATTTAATAGACTTCAAGATGTTAATTAGGACCACATTAGAATTTGAGACTACTTTAAGGCAACTCATTCAAGGCAAGGTGGACCATTCAAGGCAAGGCAATCCATTCAAGGTAAAGCAACTTATTCAAATTTTGGAGGTTGGATTCAAAAAATTTGTATTTTGAATTTGAATTTGGATAAAAGAAGTAGGTGATTTGGAGTTGTAAGGAGAAAGTTATGGTTGTTTATAATCAAGGTGTGACTTTGAGTACCTCCTACTACTCTTTTGAGCATATAAAGAGTTGTAAGAAAGCTTTGAAGAATTAAAAAAAAAAGAGGTTTTAAAGCTGACTTAAAGAACTACATTTTATATAAGGCATCAATATGCTTTAATTTAGAACAAAGGAGAAAGATCTATTGGAAGTTAGTGTTCAAAACTAGGATTTGTAAGATTTTTTTTTTTAATAGAGGTTTTAGATTTTGCCATAGCTTGAATTTTTGGAAAAAAATTTGGCTCAAAATTTCAAAAAATATAGATGAATATGTTAAAAAAATTTATATAAAAAAATCATGGTGTTTAAATATTGGATTTTTGAGATATAAAGAAATTAGTATGTAGGTGTCTAAAAATTGATATGTTTAGCATCTGCTAGAGATTAGGTGATATCCAAAGAGTTATAATGAATTTATGATTGGATTTTTGTGTGGAGATAACCAAAGATATAAGTTAACTTATAAAAAAATTTGAATCAAACTAGATATTTAAATAAGAAGTTATTGAATGATACGTATACAAAAAGGATCTCTACAAGAATAGAAGTGAATTTAGAATATCTAATCATATCTTGGGTACTTTTGTGTATCCTAGACTTATATATTTGATGTATTTGTCTTCTTGAAGAAAAGCTATAAATCATATTTGTATTTTATAATCTTGCAACTTATTTGATCAATTAGTGGCAGCCAAAGGCCTAGTGCTTTCTTAAAGTAACTTTTCTACTACAATACCACATAATTCTACACTTTCCAAAAAAAACTTATAAAATTGTATATTCAATACATTCATGACTAGTATAATGTGTGATTTCTTACAGTGAGATGTTGATGCCTAAAATAATGCATCAATAATTATTGGAACTATTATCAAAATTCTTGTAATAATGTAACTTGATAGAGATACCAAGAGTCATCTCCATGACTTCTTAGACCTTCATCTAACACCTATCTTCTCCTACACCTTTAGATTACCTCAAAGATCAAAGCATTCTTCTTCCATAAAATAATTATAGAATCTACTCTAGAACTTTTGAAATAACTTTCAACCTCACTTGATCCTAGTCTGCCATTTTTTTCTTTATTCTTATTAAAGATTGTAAATTTTGATTCAAAGTGAAAGTTAGAATGCGATTCTTTCTTCTTCATTTATTTGTTAACAGATTCATTTAGAATATGCAGTATCAATGATAGAGCCATGACATGACTATTACCGTTATGGCTATTGTATATATTGCTACTCTTGCCTCTCTCAGCATTAAGCAAATCCTACCTCTCGTATTTTCAAATTTATAAGAATTATCATCTACCTCGATTTTATACGACATATCATATTAGGATCTATAATAGAAGATGTGATTAAAGGTGAAATAAGACCGATCTATCTCAAATGTCCAAGACCCTTCTAATCCACAACAACATAAAATCTCATCACAAGATAGGAAAAACTGGATGAAAATAAAATTGAATAAAACTAAACAAAATGGGATATGAAGGTCAAAATTGACCAAGTGGGATTAAGACAGAACAAAACAAAATAAGAAGATACAAAATCCAATTATATTAAGAGAATAGGTCCAAAGCCATATCTAACCAGATGCACCAAAAAGTCCTAGCCAGTCTTATTAGTCTTTGTTCTACCACCCTAAACTTTCTAGAATATTCTTAGGTAATAGATCTCAGTTAGATAACTACCTTAAATTCCTTCTAAAAGATTCTATAGTAGATTCTATCTAAATAACTACCCTAAACTCTTTTTAGAATATTCTATAATGGATTCTACTTCATCCACTAAACTAATTTTAAATTTTAGAAACTTTCATAGTTCTAACTATCTATCCATATATAAATATCTTATTTATATCTTATTATAGTTAATCTCCATCCATTAATACAAAACGTCTTCGTTTTGCTCTTGATGGTATCTATAAATTGTCTCTTGATAATGGGTGAAGTTTTGTACAAGTTCTCATATTGCATCATTGATAGAATAATCTTTTCAAAGAACTTTGTACTAAAATTGTAGACATCCACTACTATGGAGAAGGTAGTGATGCTCCAAAATGTTGTCTACTTCATATTCTTATTAGTCATCAATTACAATTAATGGTAGTGGTAGTAGTGGTTAGTGTCGATCCGGAAAGTGCTTTAGCTTGGTATAAAATTCCTTCAATTGCAAAACATGGAAGATTGAAATTTATATATGTGGAGAAAGATTGCAATCACATATATGCATCCATATTACCTTGAGCTTCCACTACATATATGGGTCCATATCAAGGCAATATGTGACATCAAAAATCAATGCAAAAATGCAAAAAAATCAAAGACACTAAGATGCTAGTTTACAGATTTGGATTGATGTAGCAAGTAGCAAGTTGACATAGGAGGATAATACCTAATCACCCTTTTAGAAGGTCTTGTGTTGCGAGTGCTTATTTGCATATTGCTTTTGTGAATTTTATGTAGTAAGAAATATTTGTTGTGCATCTTGTAAGGCCGTTGTAAGCTATTGTATAAATTTCTCTGTTGTTGGATTGTTGGTGTCAATGGAACGATGATGAGTTACTGGCGTAATTAGATATTGGTTGGTATTAAGGAAAAATGGTAAATAATTAGTACTTGCTTGAATACTATCATTGTAAGCAAACTCTAAGAGTGTCAAGTATGATGATGAATCACCACAAATACGTGTAGCAAATTCTTCAAGGTCAAATTTCTACACTTTGTTTATCCATCTATTTAAAAATGGAAGGCTATAGATATGACAAGTCATGTACATAGTAGCTTGAACAAGGCTTGCCAAAAACTTCTTATCAAGCAAGGATCTCGATCTAAAACAATGACACGAGATAATCCATAATAATAAAAGACAATATCAAAGAAGACTTGTACAAGCTCTAGAGCATCAATATTTGAGTACACTACGGCCAAATGAAGTTGCTTTGACTATCAATCCATAAAGACAGCAATCGCAATATGATTATGAGGCATCTGCGGTAAACACATAATGAAATCCATAGTCACCTACTTTGAACATGATATAGGTAATGGAATCGGCTGCAATAATCTAAGAGACATTACATTGCATGCTTTATTACGTTGATATGATTTGCAAGAGCATACAAAGGCTTAAATATCATGATCCAAACCTGCCCAAAATCATATCCTTGAGATTCATTCTAGACTCTTTTCTAGTCCAAGATGTCCAGATATTAAGATATCATATCTCTCTTAAAGTATGCTTGTCCAAAATATGCCTATCCAAAGTATGTCTGTTTGAAGTATAGCATTGTCAATTATATAAATTTGCTTCTTGAAATAGAGCAAGCCATCATTAAGACTGTAATCTAGATATTATATATTATCCACCTTTAGCCAATCGCTAACCATGTTGAAATGAACATCTTGATATATAACTTCTTTCCATTCTACCTCTTTGGTTAGATTTGAAATGACACTATTAATGGTAGAAACTTTTGTTTTGTCTTCCAATTTGTCTTTCAAGTCTGGTTTCCACAATAAGCTGTCTAGCACAATATATAATTGCTTTTGCTTGTACTCAAGCCGGATATCAAAAAACTTCAATTTTTCTTTTAAACAATGATGTCGTGATTTCATATTTTTTAAATACAAATTATGTAGCAAGAATCAATGGTTATTCTCAATAACCACTAATTTTTCTAATTAATAGAATCGCCACATCTTTATGGCATGTATAATTCTTAATTGCTCTCAATCATATGGAGAGTAATTGCACTCTATCCTTCTAAGCTTATGTGATTCATACGCTACAAATTGAAGGCCCTTACTAAAGTCTTGTTGAAGGACCACTTCAATAACAAAGTTGCAAGCATCAATGTCAAGCATATAAGGAAGGTTAGGATCATACGGTTATAATATTGGAGCAGTAATAAGTGCCTCCTTTAACTTATCAAAGGTACTTTGTTGCTCCAATTTTCATTCAAATGGAACATCCTTCTCCAATAAGTTTATTAATGAGGCACCAATGTGAACAAATTACCAAATAAAACAGCAATAATATCTAGTAAGGCCTAAAAATGAACGGACTTGAGAAGCATCTTTGAGGGTTGGCCAATCCTCAACTGCTTTCATCTTATCTTACTCCATACGCACACCTTTGGAATACACCAAATGCTACAAAAAAGTGACTTTTGACTTCCAAAGTTTGTATTTTGATTGCTTGCAATTAAAGTCACTATTTTGTAGCCGACACAATACTTTTTATAGGTGTTGCTCATGCTCTTTAGAGATATTATTATATATGAGGATATCATCAAATAAAATAATTACATACTTGTGTAAAAGATCCAAAAACAATCTATTCATGTGACTCATGAAAAAGGCTGGAGCATTGGTGCGGCCAAAAGGAAAAATCAACCATTTGAAATGTCCATAGCGTGTACAAAATGCCATCTTTTTTACATCTTCTCTTGTAATAGGTATTTGCCAATAGCCACTTGAAAGATCCAATTTACTAAAGATGATCACACCTCAAAATTAATCATGAAGATCATCCGTACGTAGAAGTAGATATGCATTCTTAATAATATGCTTATTGAAGCCTCAATAATCAATGCAAAGGTGAAGTCCACCATCCCTTGGGTGCAAAGAGTATAGGTGCTTCCTACGGTGATGTGCTTTCTCAAATGAGGCCACTCTTGAAGAGTTTATCCAATGTCTTCTATAGCTCTTCAAGTTCTTTTGGTACTAGGTAATAAATTGATTGGCTTGCTGGTTTGGCTCCAAGCAATAGTTCTATTTGAAAGAATGTACTTCAATTAAGATGCATGCCATTAGGTAGGTCAATTATGAAGACATCCTGATATTCTTGTATGAATTATTCTACCTTTTTTCATCTTTCGACTCTCTTGTCTACTATTCATGCAAGATTTGAAACCACCATATATATATATATATATATATATATATATTGATTATTTATGATATATTTGCTTCTTCATGAAGATCATCTCTATAAGTAATTATTTGATTGCAGATTGTCTTTTTCCTTCACCTAATATGGAGGTGCAAAGAATCACCTTGCTTTTTCATAGAGCTACAATCTATAAGAACTTGACATGATTGTTTTCTTAATAATCTTCTAAGATGTACCAATTGACTATTTTTATAGTTGTCTAAAGCCATGTCATTTGTCTTTGAGAAATAGTAACTATTCACAGTACATGCTCTTGGTATCTTTATTAAGAAGCTCCATTTTCTTGCTCTGACTCATTATTGATTTAGTGAGTTTTAAGTCTAAGAATCCACCTTATCTTACTAGTATTTGAATTTTGACATTTTTGACAACCTTCGATCTAATAGCTTTACTTATAATAATAGAAACATAATTTTTTTGTACCAATATTTGTCATCTTAGCGATGTCAATGATCCTTATAGAGCATCAATCTCCACCTTAAACTCCATAGCTTTGAATTTGATGTTGCCACTAAATGGTTGCTATATTTCTTAAATATCTAGTTGCATATATAATTCCTTCTATAGTATTTGTCCCAGATAGTTGGAGATATTATTGCATGTTGAAGAGCCATTGACATACATCTTCTTGTCTTGAAGTCCTAGAGTATGTACTAAGTTTACTTAATTTCAGCCTAGCAAATATTGATTCCCTTGTCCTTGAAGCTTCTATTTGTCCTTACAAAGTAGCTATTTGGCCAAAGAAGTGTTGTATTTAAGCCTCCATTTAGGATTGCTCTGCCATATCTTCCATATTATAATTAATTTGCTAGATTCCACTATTATAATGCCTTCTCACCTCTTGGTTGATTTTTTAAGAATAGCTTGTGGTAGCCTCAACACAATATCCAATGTCACCATAATAACTAATCTTAGGCTATATGATGACTATTGACACATTGTCAAAAGTAAACAGTCTAATACTTGTTCTGATATCAATGAAATAGGACTGCTCTATTTCAAGTGTCTAAGATCTTTCTAATCCACAACAACATAAAATTTCATCACAACATAAGACAAACTAGACCAGAATAAAACTAAATAGAATTAAACAAAATTAAACTCAAAAGACAAAATTAAGCAACCAAAATTAGGACAAAACAAAATAAAAGAAGAAGATACAAAATCCAATTGTATTAAGAGAAAAGGTCCAAAGCCATACCTAACCAAATGACTCAAAAGGCCCTGGCTAATCCTATTTATACTTTGTTCTATCATCTTAAATTTTCTAGAATATCCTTAGGTGGTAGATTTCACTTAGATAACCGCCTAAAATTCCTTTTAGAAGATTCTATGGTAGGCTCTATCTACATAACCACCCTAAGATTTTTTGGAAGATTCTACGGTGGACCCTATTTAAATAACCATCCTAAATTTTTTCTAAAATATTCCATAGTAGGTCCTATCGAGTCCACTAATCTAACCCTAAATTTTAGAAACTTCCATGGTTCTAACTATCTATCTCTATATAAATATCTTATCTATATCTTATTACAAAAGGCCTTAGTTTGGTTCACAATTACAAAATGATCCAATATTTTAGAATCTAATGCTTTTTGCAATGTCATAGTAAGTTTATCATTATTATCTTAGCTATCCAAGCCACATTTTTGTCAATGATGTAGTCCTTCTATTTTGAGAATGATCAATTCTTACAAAAAAAAAAAAAAAAAAAAAAAAAAAAAAAAAAAAAAATCTTTGATGTCTATTAGCTCCAAAACAATTAGGCAACTAACTCCTAATAATTTCTTAAAGATTGCAATTTCACGAGTATTTTATTAATTTTAAGAATACTTAAGAAGAAAAAAATCCTTCTTCTCTTTTTGACTTTGAATCAATCTAAATTAGATCCTTGAGGAATAAAAAACCAAAAATTTGTATTTCTTGCAACCATTTTATAAACAATTAAATTGTTGATTCCTATTGATCATACTCTGTATTAATCATATACAATGGCATCTTCTCATTATTTAATAAAACCTACACCAGAAAGCTTGAATAAAATTAATATCTATAAATCAAATTAATCTAATACAAATGATATAGCTAATAAATCTAAGATCATTGATGAAGTTTTCTTTTAAAATTCACTTGTTTAAAATAAGAGAAGATCCAATTGTAAGAGCCTTATGTTTCAAATATATCAAACTTATTAGACATATAAATCATATTCTATTACACTCTCTAGGATTTTGTACAACAATCACAAAGCAGTTCTTAAAGTTGGTAATATACGGAGATAGAGAAAAAAATGTACCAAATTCGCTAATAGAAAATCAAGTCAAATAAGTTTCTATACCATTATAAATTAACTATCCGACGTGCTTATTTTAATTCTATCATTGAAACTTAGAAACCTCCTCAAATATAATTGTGTTTTATCTCCTAAGATGTGGCTTCTACCTATGGCAATTTACCTCCTAAGGTGAGCATTAGATTAGCTTTCAATGTCGCGATAAGAGCTAGAGCTGCATCCCAAAGAAGAAGGCTTGTTGCTTTTATTGTGTACTAGTTTTTTTTTATTACACATTTGATAAGCAATAATCAATTACTAACTTATATAAATTTTTGTCACTTATATAAATAGCCACTATTGGTGTATTACCATCTTGGCATATTTGGACGTAAAACAAAAGGTTAGCAATGAGACTTAAAGAACATGCCATTCTAACTCAAAAAAGACCATGAGGCAGGATTCTAAATCTTCAAAAAAGATGAAAAAAATTGCCTCTACCATAAAATTGCAGTTAAAGGTATGGCCATAAAAAGAGATGTGACTCCTTTAAAAAGGTCAACATTGAGAGACTCTTATATTATAGTAGTCAAGAATAAACTGCCTCATAATACAAGTGACTAAAAAGAAAAACATAGCATGATTAATAGAATTGTGAAGGTCTACAAAAATATAAACCATCAAATGTGATCAAAACCATCAAATGCAATTGAATTGTAATTCCAACCTGAGGCTCCACATTGTTCATCTGTTCTCAACAACAAAAAATCTTCACATCACACACTTCATGTTCATAATCTATATTCAAATTCTATATATCAAAGCCCATTACACAATCAAAACTACCAACAACTAAGCCACATCTGAGAAAGTAAGCCGCCATAAGCAAATGCCATCAAATATGTGCAATAGAATTTGATCACACCAATGAGTGGAAGGGTATCTGTCCTAGAGGCAATCATAGAATAAGTGGAGAGAGGTGCGCCATCCTTGCAGTCTTCTACTTGCTTTAATAAGTGATTAGTTCTTGATAAACTATAAAACACCTTCATTGAATTATAAAAGGGGTTGTGAACTCCATAGAACGTGAAGTCTTTTGATAAAAACAAAGAGAATAGCATGCAGTGAAGGAGAGCCATTGCTTGTCTCTTTGAGCAATGTCTCCTTGAGCAATCTTAATATATAAATAGCATTTTGTCTAAGAGTCTAATTGTGCATGTGTAGCATTAGTTTTTAATACAATAAACATGGAAATATATTTGGTTGCTTCATGCAAATTATATTGTAATTTTTTAAGATACATAACAATTGTTATACTCTCTTATTTTTGTGTGTGTATGTTTTCAAAAAAATAGCTTTAGTTTGCATGAAATTTGACATATCATGATGTGATTATTAGTGATAGCTTTGGTCCAATTATTTGTGAATTCATTATAAATATGAATGACTTCATGCTATAATAATTGAGCATGTACATATACATACAGACACAATTGCAATGAACACTTTCATATTCAATTATCACATCTTGTTTTGTTTTTTGTTTGTTTGTTTGTTTTTTTTTTTTTTTTTTTTTTTCCCTGTTTTCATTGTTGCATTTAAAGAACCCGTGCATTTTTTTTTTGAAGATATAGCACTTGGAGCTTATGTCTTTTGTCTTTGAAAAGAACATAAAATCTTATCAAATTATTGTATAATGTGTTGCTGATTTTCATGTCTAATCAAATTTTGATTAGAATTTTTAGCATAAAAAATGTTAATATTTAAAAAAAAAGAAAAAAGAAAACTGTAACTTTTATTAATATTTTAATATTTTTCCCCAGAATCACTCAAATGAACTCTTGTATCTATCAATGGAAAAGCAACATCCATGACAGGAGTGGACAAGGCTGGACATTGACCATGTATATTTGCAACCTCCAGTGAGTTTTCCATGGAGAGATTTTCACCCTTAGCACTCAAACTCACACTAGCACTTGTTGCTTCTCTCTACTCTCCTCCTGCTCTTCAATTGCTCCCAAGTCAACTGCACAGCTGCTTTTGTTTGCATGTGGTCCTTACATTATGTAGCTGTTGGTTCTATCACATCCATTCCACCTAAGTTCACCTATCTCCATCCAATTTGGGCTTGTCTGACTACAGTGATGGATGCAAACTTGCATAGAAAAGAACACAGGAAAAACAAAAATGAAAGAGAGAAGGCTCCATGGATGTGTTAGCATGCACAACTTCACAGGTAATGGGAGAGTATTAACAATCATTCTACATCAAATTGAGCAATCAAACAACACTATCATTTGACTCAGTTTTAAAATTGGATCCAGGTAAACAATTAAAAGAGGGTAAAGACTTGGGGACAGGAAGTAGAGTTAGGGTTCTCTGTGGCTACAGAGCAGGTGCTTGATAAAATCTGAACTACAAAAATCAAAGGCTTTGCTGATATCCTTTCAGTACAAGGCTGGTGAGTTGTTGAAGTAGACAGGGCAAGTCATGGACCCTCCAGTCTGGACTTTGGCAGCAAGCATTGATCTCAAAATCAATGCCACAACCTTCACTGCCCAATAAGACACTTTATGGCTCATGGCTGGATGTTACTATCTTGATGCACCAGTCCCAACACACACACACACAGGTTCACATTCACTTTTGGCACGCTTGGTAGAATTGCATCACAAACCCATAAAAAGACAATAACAAAAACCAATCAACCAACTAGCCAACCATAAGAAAGAAAAAGAGACAGAAACCACTTGGTACTGTCCATGCCCTAAGCAAAGGAAGGTAGAAAGGACTTTTTTCACACACTGATGGTGTGGAACCCAAGTCAAGGTTTAGCTGAAAAGGGCTGGAAACTGGTGGTGAGCTTAAAACTTGATAAGCCTCACCAGTGGACTAAAATCGTCGACAGAACTTCCAGGTTGGTGTAAATTTCCCCTACTTTTCGTCTCCCCTCCTCCGTCGGCGCCCATTGTCCTGTTCTGGTGAGAAGCTAGAGATTCAGCGACCGATGGACGGGGTCCCAAAACGAGGGTCGTAGACTGGAGGATGGCCAGACAAAGGCGAGCTACTGAGGGACGGGGGCGTTTAAGGCAAGAGTTTTCGGATGTGGACAAATGGCAACAAACCGTGGGCAGAAATCGAGACCAGGACGTGCCAAAGGTGCTTCCGCCATAGCCAGGAATTCGTCTCACTGAGAGGCACTTGCAGTTTGGAGCTGCATGTGGCTACATGCCTGCGAAGTGTGTATCGTTGTTACCTTTGGTAACATTGAGGGCTCAGGGCTCACGGCTCAGCTGGAGCTTGTAACGGCGTTTTGCGTGTGGATGCTGAGGGGAGGGCGGGTGTGAGGGCGTGAACGCGGTCGGAAAGAGTGACCAAATCCATGGGGTAGGTCCTGCACATGGACGTGAACTTTGAGATTTGCTGCGGTCGCTGGTGATAGTCGCCATGTGAGCTTGGAGGGCGTAGCTGTAGATGTTAGCCGTGCGATCGTGAGAGTAAGTGTTCGTCGACAATCGTTGGGAGGGTTTCCCGGGTTAATGAAGCAACTTCTGTTGCGCTGAGTAGCGATGATGATGACATTACAGAATCACATGAGGCAACAGCCAGGCGTCGCGCTGATGACTCTTCAAAGCGCCATGAGGCCGCAGCATGGGCAATCGATGTTTCTTCTAGATTCTGTGAAATTGGAGTCTGTTGAGCAATTTGGTCATTCCTTATCCCGAGTGGAGGATTTCCCTTCTACTTCATCCACTGGCGTTTACGAGGGTGTTGACGGTGAGTGTGTTATACCGTGAGTTTCCGGGGGCTTTTTTCAACGCCACTGGCATAGTTATTTAAATTTTAAATATTTATATTTAGACCAACGTTTGTGCTTTCCTCTTGTTAATGCAGACCAATTTAGGGAAGCCTACTTCTAGATAAATTTCTATTAGAATCAGGGGCAGTCATTTTCGTGAATTAGTGCGAATTTGATGGGATATGCTTGTTGCAATTTTTATGTTGTTGAAGTTGTTTTGTTCTAGTCATTAAATTGTGGTCTCTTCAGGAGAATTATACTGAATTACTGATATTGGATTATTCTCGCATGAATTCGATTCTAGTGGACGAAGAGATGTTTTTGGCGAGAGCTCACCAGGAATACAAAGCTGGTAACTATAAGTATGCTCTACAAAATTGCTTGATGGTATATAATAAGAGCCCTCAACGCACTGATGCCTTATTGCTTCTGGGAGCTATTTACTATCAGGTTTTCCCTTCACTAATCGGTGCTTTTGAATTTCCTAGCTTTTGACGAATCATGCCAGATTCATGATTGTGTTTTCGCTATTCGGTCGATATTATTTGTTTTCTTTGTCAAGGGTGCGGTAATATTTTTCAATTTATTTACTAATATTTTTGGCAATGATGAATTTGTGCTTCACCAGCTACATGACTTTGATATGTGCCTTGTCAAGAATGAAGAAGCCATCCGGATTGAGCCTAAATTTGCAGAGTGTTACGGCAACATGGCGAATGCTTTGAAGGTGCTTTCTTTTCTTAATATGACATTTCTTATGTGAGTTCTTTTATCTAAAATCCTAATTTTGGTGAGTTTCCATGTTTCTCTGTCAACACCTTGAGATTGTCGTTAGCTAAAATCAGGTTATTAAATTTCTGATTTGGTTTGCATTTTGGTTTACGTAGGAGAAAGGAGACATTGACCTTGCAATTCTGTACTATTCCGCGGCAATTGAGGTATTCCTGATCCCAAACCTCGATTTAGGGACAATGATGAGTTAGATTTTTTGATCTTCTCAATTATACTCCCGAATATCAATTGCTAATGTATTTAAAACGTGATTTAGAATTTCACTGGACACCATATTTGTATTTTAGGATGGGCGTCATTTAGTCAATATTTATTTCATTTTAAGAGAAGTTCTTGCGAATTTTTCCACTGCCGTCACCATCATGTTGAAACAGTTTTCGCAGCGAGTTAGGAATAAGTTACTTCTTTGTGGTTGTATTGAAACAGTGTGTGTTTAAGTGATTCACTTTCCTATGTTTGTCTTGCAACAGTTGAAGCCCAATTTTTGTGATGCATGGTCGAACTTAGCAAGTGCTTTTATGAGGAAAGGAAGGCTACAAGAAGCAGCTGAGTGCTGTCAGCATGCGCTCATACTAAACCCGCGGCTGGTGAGATTTATGAAAGAATTTTGAGACACATAGTTTGTACGATGATGGTAGTGTTCTGTTTATTTTGTTTTTTTATTTTTAGTATTTATTAGTTTTATTATTTTTTCACGTATCTTTTTAACTTTTTGAAACAATTCTTTCCCTCTTCTTTCTAATTGAATCCGAAGCGTTGATGAAAAAGAACGTATACCTGTTGCATATACTACGAGACTAATAGTTTCTGTTATGCCTCAGGTTGACGCTCATAGCAACTTGGGAAACCTTCTCAAGGCCCAGGGTTTAACACATCATGTAGTTTTCATATCCTTTTCTATCACGTTCTAGTCAGGAAGTGATCATTGCAATGTACTGACTTGCTTTCAAAATAAATTTCATAATTTTTTTGCCGTGGAATACTCGTTGATTATTTTCTGAGCTCTTCAATTGGTATTATTATAGTTATGAACATGGAGACTTTTCCTTCAAATATTATCTTATTTTATGTGTTGTTTATCTTACATGGTAGAAAAATCTATGTTATTGTAGGCATATCTTTGCTATGTGGAGGCCATTCGATTGCAACCTACATTTGCTATTGCATGGTCGAATCTTGCGGGTTTGCTAATGGAGGCAGGAGAATTACAGAAAGCTTTGACATATTACAAGGTTTATTTTGAACCCTCTAAGTCTCTGTTGAGGACCTTTATCACAGTCTACGTTTGATCAGTCTAGGGCTTGAAGGTACTTTAACCGATCAGAACCAACCGATCTAAGCTTGGTATATCGTACCTATAGGTAAAACATAGTTTTAAAGATTTTTAGGTTTTTAAAATTTTTCAATGTAATCAATAGAACACACTTTCCGCGTTTTTTTTTTTTTCTTTTTTATTTTTTTCTTTTTTTCTTTTTTTTTTGGGGGGGGGGGGTGATACTTGTGCTGGAGATCGGGATTTCGAGAACGAGAAAATTGTTGTTTTGTTTGTCGTTTATTGTATGAACTCTAAATATGCAATTGCTGATGATCTTCTTTTGTTTAAATGTGCCATAGGAGGCCATTCGCTTAAAGCCTAGTTTTGTTGATGCGCACCTCAATCTAGGGAATGTATTGAAGGTATAATATCACGTGGTCGGACTTCTCTTGCTTTATATTACCTGTAATAGTATTGAACTTCTTTTAAAGTTTCTCATCTCTTTCTTTTCCTCTTTAGCCCTATCTCAAATTTGATAGTGTTACGATCTATTTTAAAAGGCAAGTGAGCTCCTTCTGGAAAGTGTTACATAACATAACAGTCTTAAGGAGGAAGTGTCATAGAATTTACTGTGTCTTTTCTGTGTAGGCCATGAACAGGCATCAGGAGGCAATTGCATGTTACAATCGTTCCATCCAGCTGCGACCAGACTATGCCATTGCATACGGTAAGCTATGACCAAGGAGTTTAATTGACTTCTTTTTTGTCGATTTCGACATGACCAGACCCTTACTTGCAAAAATGTGCAAGTTGGGAGTAGTGGACATTATTACGAGGAATTGCTTTCGATATTGAGATGTGCTTCTTGTGTGACAATAGTTTAAAAGCGCAATCGTACCTTGGCATGTTGTGCTAGTTTAGGCATGCCTAATCTTGTACAATATGCTTCTGGCACATACAACGACATCGCTATGAAATCCACCGTTGTATGGCTACGGTGTTTTAAAATGCGTATGTGTTCTGTTGGTTTGGTTTTTGACCTGACCAACACAACATGGTTTTTATGACTTCAAGTATGCGCAATCTGATGATTCGCTTCAAATTTTATTCAAAACCATTTTAAAGTCAATTTGAAAATATTAACAGAGTATGCCTACTTTTCTGCATGAGCACTGTCATGGATTGTTAAAACGCGTCATTTGATGAATGTTAATTGGATGCTGACCTTCATAGAAATTTACCCCCAGTTTGTCAGTTGTGAAGCTGTCAAGATAGTCAGCAACTTCAACAGGAGCATGGAAATCAAGACCTAGTCCTCTTAAAAAGCTAATTCACGGGAATGGGCTGGCTGAATGTCTTAGTTGATTTTGGTGCGAAGCTTTCATTTGAATGATGGACTTTTAGCTGTGTCTGACAGTCTGCCATTTGCGTGGTCTGTGGGTTGTCTTTCTTTATATATAGTTTCCGTGATGGCGCCAGCTCAAGACAATTTCATGGGACTTTCAACCCCTCCTATTACGAGGATAGAATTTGAAGAGAACTTGATGATCCTTATAACAATATCATCCTTACTTGTACTCTTGCTCTATGAGAAAAGCTCAACGTTACGGTGACTTGATGTCGTCTCGAAGTCTTTGTATCACCTATTCGATCTTTACCTCTGTGGATCTCTCACCCTTGCCACTTGCGGTTTCCATAAGTGTAAATATACTCCGTTGCTGCTCCGAACAACTGGCTTCAGTAAGGACTGTACGCATTACTACTTTGTGGAAGACGTACAGGTGCAGCAGTTTGTGTTTGGTGGTGGTGGAAACAATATAAATGTTTAAACCACCTCGACATCACTTTCAGGTTGGAAAGACTATCAGAGGCTTTGGTGGCTACTAAGGGTGTAGGTCACGGATATGCTGCATACATAGTTTGGTTCTGATTTTGGGTGCAGGGAATCTTGCAAGCGTGTACTACGAACAAGGGCTTCTTGATCATGCTATTGTCCACTACAAGCAAGCTCTTCTTTTCGATTCCTCCTTCATAGAGGCTTATAATAATCTGGTATTAAGTTTCATCTTCTTCTACTGATTGACTTGAACTTCATCTTGCCTGCATTCTTAAGATTTTCATTTTCTAATCCATGTCTGTGCATGCATTTGCAGTCTTCGGTTTCCAATCCGTGCTCAGTTTTACTTGGATTCTGATTCTTAGCTGTGTGTCTCATTCTATACAGGGTAATGCGTTGAAGGATGCAGGACAGGTAGATGGCGCTATTTCCTGTTATGAGGTAATACCGTAGAATTAAACTCTAAGCTCGCGTCACATAACGTCTGTGGCTCTCTTTGACGGAATGCGGTTGAAATTCTTACGATAGGCATCTTCACTGCTTGCAGAAATGCCTCCAACTTCAGGATAGTCATCCGCAAGCGCTTACAAACCTTGGCAATATTTACATGGAGTGGTAAGTTTCCTTTTTTAAAGATAGTTAAGGAAAGGTTACTCATTTTTCAGTCCAGAGATATCGGTATCTGTAGCATGTAATAAGCAGTAAGAAAATTGTCATTTAAGAAACAGTTGTTGGTTTTTGATAATTAGTCCTCTTTTGTCGTTGGAAAGTCATTGATCCTCCTGTTTGTGCTTTTCATGATCTGCAGTAACATGGTAAGTACCGCAGCAACATTCTACAAGGCAACGCTGAACGTTACAACTGGTCTCTCTGCTCCATACAGCAATCTGGCTACTATCTACAAGCAACAGGTGCTCGATGCTTCGTCATTTCATTCCATTTAATTTTCTTTATCTGTAGTATTTCTCTTTCTTTGAAATATAAATTTATCTGCTTGAAACATGTATAAAAGTTGGCGTTTTCTATATCATGTTTTATTGAAGCTTTATCTGTCTGTGAAGTTTCCAGTTTCAGATACTCTGCTGACTCTGTTTTTGAAAGAATTTAATATACGTACTAACAGGGCTGTATATGGGACAGGGTAATTATGCAGATGCTATTGCTTGTTACAATGAGGTCATGAGGGTAGATCCCATGGCTGCAGATGGATTGGTGAACCGAGGAAATACGCTTAAAGAGATTGGCCGGGTTAGTGAAGCTATCCAGGATTACATCCGCGCTGTAGCTATACGGCCTACGATGGCGGAGGCACATGCAAATCTTGCTTCAGCGTATAAGGACAGGTTGTACGATGAGCTTCGATACGTTTAAGTATTTTTGCTTGTGGTCATTTGCCTGCTATTGGTTTTGTGTATTTGATTCAACTCAACTGTCTTCGCTTTATCCTGAAACTAAACGATACCCGGAAAATGAGCGTTTTATATGTCAGTTTGCTCTTCTGGAATCTCTATTTATTTACGGCTTTTCCTTCGTTGGGAGTTGAGCAGTGGACATGTGGAGGCAGCTATTAAAAGCTATAAGCAGGCTCTTTTCCTCCGTCCTGATTTTCCAGAGGTCACTTGCAACTTGCTTCATACCCTTCAGGTTCGCAGATTGAATACTTGAAATTTGTGTTGAAATGAAAAAATCACTTGGCGCCTAGTTTATTGAATGCTTCTTGGGCATTTTAAAAATCATCTGTTATTATGTGGTGATGCAGGCTGTCAACAGGAACTGATAAATTCGTTATGTTTTGCAGTGTGTGTGTGATTGGGATGACCGGGACAAGAAGTTCACTGAAGTTGAGGCTGTTATACGACGACAGATTAAGGTGTGACGCCTTGCATAAATTTAATGGATGTCACTTTCGACTTTTCAGATCAACTAGTTTTGGTGTTTGACATAGTTCCTGGATGATGGTCTGCTGTTAAACTTCTGCAGTATATATGTAAGCACGTGAATATCTAATGTTCTTTGCGAATCTTAAAATTTTAGTGCAGGTTATGGATTTGCAAGTGCTAGACATGTCTATCAATTGTATTTGGCTTGTTCTGTGATACAGATGCGGCTTTTGCCAAGTGTTCAGCCCTTCCATGCTATCGCGTATCCAATTGATCCAATACTTGCCTTGGAGATAAGGTTGGATTTACTCTCTTTTTGATTTTTTTTTCGCAGGCTTGGTGTTTCCTTCACTGTTATTTTAAAACTAATATCTGAAACTGGAAATAGATATTAGTTTTGATATCATGTTTTTATCGAGAAATCCACGAAAATGTCATAGATTCTGTACATTTGTGAATGCACCTTGGTTTAAGTGGGTCTCACGGTGAAAGTATTTATGTCCGTTGAGACGGTTGTGGGATTTTTTGCAGTCGAAAATATGCAGAACATTGCTCGTTGATTGCAACGAGATACGGGGTGCAATCATTTACTCCCCCAATCGCCATCCCGGTGAAAAATGAAGGTGGCAGCGGTCGCCTCCGGGTTGGGTAAGTAATGCAACTCGACAACCTTGAAATTCTATTTTGCACCTTCAAGCTACTGTTGAGAGTGGTTGTACCTACATATTTTTGTCCTGAAATTTTTCGTCTGTTTTAACGCAACTTTTAACTTATGCCTCTCAATTGCATCGTGGCAGGTATGTAAGTAGTGACTTTGGGAACCATCCTCTGTCGCATCTCATGGGGTCTATCTTCGGGATGCACAATCGTAATCATGTGGAGGTTAGTACTAGTGGATAAGTTTTCTTTTCATGCTATAAACAACGAGATTTTACACGAAGCAAAATTTATAGCAGCTTTCACACTTTTCCTTCAATTTATACATGTAACATCAATTTTCTATTGTCATCGAGACATAAACATATTAGCTTATTAAAAAATATTTGTTTATTGTCGTTTTGTTCACAGCGTATCACTTGGTCTTTGCTAATTTTCCATGCATTGCAGGTGTTCTGCTACGCACTGAGCCCAAGTGACGGAAGCGAGTGGAGACAGAGGATTTCTGCAGAAGCTGAGCATTTTATAGATGTTTCTGCAATGGCGTCAGATGCAATTGCTGAATTGATAAACAATAATAAGATCCAAATCCTTGTTAACCTCAATGGTTACACTAAGGTAACTTCTTCCGAATTCGGGACAGTGATTTCTATTGAATTTCATCATTGAGGCTGTTTCGTGACCTCTGTGAGGCTTGTGAAGTTTGTCTGTTTATTTACCAACATTTGCAAGTTTTCTATGCCTGATTTCTTTTCACTTGAAGATTTTATATGGTTTCTTATCTCATGCTTCCTCCTTGTAGGGCGCCAGAAATGAGATTTTTGCAATGAGACCAGCTCCCATTCAGGTGTCATACATGGGGTTTCCTGGTACTACTGGCGCAGATTACATCGACTATCTAGTAACTGATGAAGTACGTACGCTATTTGCTGTTGTTTTGTATAACTTGTTCATTTTCCTCTGTTCTACAGAATTTGCGGAGGATGGTTTAGTAAGTTTTTTCCTTGCATTACAAGTAACCGTTCTTTGTGCTCTCTGTGCAGCTCGTTTCTCCGCATGAATATGCGCACATTTACTCAGAGAAAATCGTCCACTTACCACATTGTTACTTTGTCAATGATTATAAGCAGGTTGAGTTGGCCTATCGAGAAACTGATCTTGTTTTCTTTGTTCAGGATGTCAGTAATACATACTGTGCTGGATATTACTCTTCCGGGCTGCAACATGTCATTATTAACAAGGTAGTCATCACGTTATCTCACGAGATGTTGCTTGCTGTTGAGAGCTGTGCAGCGCAATCGCGACGTACTGGATCCTTCCATCAGCATGAAACGTTCGGACTATAGCCTACCTGAAGACAAGTTTCTATTTGCTTGTTTTAACCAGCTGTACAAGATGGATCCTGAAATTTTTTCCACATGGTACGCACCTAAGTATCCGCAATCTTATAGTTTTGGCTAGATTAAAACTAAATGAGATGTCCACACTACCTAATTATCTTACTTGGACAACCTCTGCACACCTCAACTCTATTCAGTTAACTTTATCACCGTTAATGAACGGAACTTTTACCTCTCCACTGAGAAATAAATTTCAGCACCTAACAGTGACAGTTTTCCTCTGTAAAAAAACGTGATGTAGTGTCGGGAAGTAGTAATGTAATTCGTGTTGAAGGTTAAGTGGCTACCACGGTTCATATGTGCTCGTATGTTCAATATTTTCAGTTCTCAAATATGGAAGATTGGCTCAGTGATGGTCAAGTATGTGGAGAGCATATGAAAAGTTGGAAAACGAAAATGTAAGGCAAACTTTTGTTTCTCAATTCTAATAGGAAATTTACCATGAATTGACCAAACTCCTAATTTGAATATGGAAGACGGCTTAGGGGTGTTCGAGTAAAAATTATGCATAATATTGAGGACGTATGTTGGTTACGTTAGATTAGTTTGATATAGATTAGTGGATACTCTGCAAGAACTGCAGTTGCGATCTGCCTAATACGTGATCAAGGGTGGGAGTGGATAATTCCGTACATTCTAACCTCATCTGCCCGTGTTTTACTTGTGTATTTGCTATCTGTGAAATCTGTATGTACTCAACGAAAGCACGTTTCTCTGCCCAGGTGCCGAATTTTGAAACGTGTTCCCAACAGTGCGTTGTGGCTTCTGCGTTTTCCAGCTGCTGGAGAAACCCGCCTGAAAGCCTGTAAGTTTAGTTGTGGTTCCTTCTGTCTTACATCTGCTTCTTTCTTTCTTCTTTATTTTTTGTCTTTTTTGTTTTGTTTTGTTTTTTGTTTTTAAATTCGAATGGTAAATTTTTAACTTTTGTTGTTTTCATCTCTGTTTAGAATGCATATTGTTGATCTGATACGCGTATATTGCCTTTTACAGTTGCGATTGCCCAAGGTGTCAGGCCTGAGCAATTTATTTTTACAGATGTGGCTGCCAAGAATGAGCACATTAGACGAAGTGCCCTTGCCGATCTTTTTCTGGACTCGTATGTGCCATTCTGTAAAAAGTTATCCTGCTCTCTGCATTAGAATATGCTTGTGTATTTATGGCTGTTGTTTCCAGTTATGTGAAAATCAGTTTTTGTTTTAACTCTAATGAGAACTGTTTTGTATTAACCTTTGGAATGCATTTCATTGATGCAGACCTCTTTGCAATGCACATACAACTGGAACAGATGTGCTGTGGGCTGGACTGCCTATGGTGACTCTTCCACTTGAAAAGATGGCTACACGAGTCGCTATGTCACTATGCTATGCAGCTGGTTTTGGTGAAGAGATGGTTGTCAGCAGGTTATATTCGTCGCATTCATACCATGTTAAGTATGACTTCATCTTGCTCAACTTTTGAGCCCAATGTGAGCAACATTGGTCAATTCGCTTATGAGCGTGGCTTTGGTTGTGCACAGTATGCAAGAATATGAGGAGAGAGCGGTGATGTTAGCGACAAATCCTGCCATTTTGAAGGCCTTAACTGCAAACCTTCGTGCATCCCGGCTTTCGTCTCCCTTGTTTGATACCATCCGCTGGGTAAAACAAAACTAGATTACTGATGCTTTGGAATTGTATTTCGAAATCACATGAATGTTAAGTATGATTGTATCACATCGCCCAATGAGTATTGCACTGGAATGTTTTTCAGGTATGGTATAGTGGTAAGATGTTTTATTTTTATATTTTTTATGAGTAAGCGTTATGGCTGGTCTTGTTTTTCTGTGCAGGTACGCAACTTTGAGAGGTCGTTTTTTAAGATGTGGAACTTGAACTGCAGTGGCGCTCATCCTCGAGCATTTAAAGTGGTCGAGGATGATTTGCAATTTCCACATAACCAATAGCATCGAGCAGCGTGGGAGATTCGTATCAGATATTGATCATATAGTATAGTCTATTATTTTTTCTGTCTGAGTTAGGTCAACATCGCTTATATCGTAAACATTTTGAAATCAATCTCTTGGAACCCTTTCTGTACTCTGGAATTCAGGTTTCCAAAGCTTTCAAGCTCTGGTTGTGGCTTCTGAGTTGCAGTTCGGAAAGCGTTAGTTTAGATTGAAGGGTTGTGAATCTAACAGAATTTATATATTTGATAGGAACCTAAAGTTGTACATACAACTGAGGAATTATGCAGCTCATGACTAGCATCTGTTAAATGTGCGAGTTTGAATCGGTGCATGCCTGTACTCCACATAAATCACAAGCCGAAGCCATTGCCTCAATGAAAACAGTCCCACAATGTTTCATGTTTGTTAGATGTGGAGATGTCTACACTGAAGTTTTTGTCTCCAAGTTAGATATGCAGTAGGTTTGGTTTGATTCACGTTGTAATCTGGTTACAGTAATGGTGACAGTTATGTCTATAAATATTGCGTTACTTAAAATTAGAGTGAAAGATAAAATATGGTTTGAATACAAATACCACATGCTTATATCGCTATCATCACAGTATGAAACCAAGAACATTAAATTCGGAGGCCCATAATGCAAACAGATATACTCAAGCCAGATGAGATATAAAATGTGTGTTGAACAAATCATTTGGTGCTGTATTGGACAGAAGCCTTGTCCCCTTCCGAACAGTTCACAGGTTAGTCTCTTCACTAAGTAGAGATGCAGTAAGAACAAGGTCACATAGATTTTCTTCCGCTTCTTTCTTTACAGAGTCCATTGATTGTAATAAGTGCATGGGGAAAAAAGAAAAAAGAAAATCTCTCTGAAGTAACGGACTTCCGATGCGTTTTAGAATGCCGAAACCTTAACCACTAGCTCTGAATGAAGCAATATTGATGTCCATCATTCGCCAAGCCATAAGAGACAACAATGTAGCTCCTGCAGGGTGCAATTCCTTATGTTTGGGTGGAGAAAGGTGATCTCTGAAGAAAGGCTCGCTGTTGCTCTTCATTGTTGCCGTCTTCCTCTCCTTTCCATCATCCGCAGTTCCTTGGAATTCTCAAAACATTCACGAAACCCAAAGTATGGGTATTTCTTGTACCAAGTCTCCTCCTGCTGCTGCTCCCATACGTGTGCACTCAGCCAGATCCGTTGTGCCTCTCACCCTATGTCCTGTTCCAGCGCTCGCCCTGGACCCCCTCCCACCACGTCTCACCCTGATTCACACCATGGCCATTCTGGTCAAAACGCTCGTCCCATTTATCCCCCCACCTTGTCCATCCTTCACTGAGCTCTGACCGCTCAGCCTATTTGTCTGTGTACTTCATGCTAGCTCCTTGACCGTCGTATTCCTCGCCCCATCTGACATGTGAATCCCATTTAATATATATCATTTGAGACGGTTGCTTTGCTGCAGGGAAATGGGAAGTAGACGAAAGAAGAGCAAATGAAAGTGGATTGTTTTCTGCATTGTGTACCTTTCGTGCCAAACGTGAGCATTACCAGGCTCTGACCATGTATCTTGCAAATTGGACATTTGTCATATGGCATATACAATAGTGCCATGTAGTTTTTTAGTAAATAATATATATATATATATATATATATATGGATAAGCAAAAGTGAGGCTTTTTTTACTCTTATCAATGCTTTTTTATCTTAATTAAAGACTTCCTAATCCTTTTATATTTTGTAATAGTCATTTTAGTTTCAAATCAATATCTATCTTTTAATTGTCTATTTTTTTCTCTTTTGGTGATATTAGAATATATTATCATTTTCAAAATACTATTATAGTTCATGTCCTTGATGCAAAGTAAGCATGAGGCTACAAAAGCCATCATAAATAGATTTGAGATGACACATGGCCATAGATCAAGTTGCCTTGAAAATAGCAATATAATGTTATTTTGTAAGTACATAAGTGTAGGAAGAGTCTTGATCTTTGGAAGCTTATAGATTAGCAAATAAATAACTATGTACGCAAGACATTGATAGTTTATATGACTAAAGTAATGATACAAGAGTAGAGATTGAAGGTCCTCAAAAAGCCTTCATTTGTATTATAATTGGTATAAATATTCAAATAGAGAAGAATAGAAGGATCATTTATGTATTTGAAGTTTAATAAATCTTTAAGAAATTTTTATAAATTATTGTAAAGACTACAACATCTGTAAAAGACATTAAGTTGTGGATTGAATAGATTGTAAACACAACAAGAAAAAGAATCAGAAAAGATGCAATATCTCTTATCAGTTAAATATATTATAGATGTAAGATTTTTTTTGATATCAAGCATGTATAAAATATTGCAAAAATAATTAGTATTTTTAATAAATACACAACCTTATCTACATATGTAGAGTTTTTTTCTTGTTAGAATTAGGTACATAAGATAGAAAGAAGATCTTATATACAAGATTTGAAACTTAATTATATTTTCTAATAAGATATGCAATAGCAACTAAATCTAAGAACCAATTTCTTTAGATGCTATCTACTGAGTTTAGATGTATTATGCCTTCATCATTGCTAGTATCTAATGTGTTATGAACTATAGATAAGATTGAAGTGCCCTTCTTCTTGCTAGATGTTTTTCTAATTGGTTAATAATTTATTATTTAGTACATTTAATATAACAATCTTTTTTACATAATCAACATTGAAGCAGTAAGTCAAAGAAACTAAGTTTTTAAGACAATAAGGAGTGTCTTGGAGGAAGATGGCTTGGTCTTTTTTTTATTATTTCTCTTTATAAGAAATGTAGGACAAGGCAAATTATCCTAAAGTTTACTAAGAGTTGCATGGACAATGGTTATTATAAGATCTTTGTGGAATAGCTTCATTATCTTTGTAGAAAATTCATGGGCATATATGTATTTAAAAAATTCAAATAATCTTAGACAAATCCCATCGGTGCGCATGTAAAGATCCCAAGTTATCATAAAGTTAAGTTATGAGTAAAAAAGACTACAAACTATCACATATATCTTCCTAAAATGATCCTAGCCTTAAAAGACCATATCATATGATTTTTGAAGCTAGACAATTTGTCTACTTTTGAAACTCTTTACTGTCTTCTACTATCTTTGCTATCAATTAAAGAATACTTTGATTCATACAAAAAATGTCACAATTTGAATTAATTACATGCAAAGAAATAAGCACATGAAACCTCAATATGAGCACGATGGAAGCTACAAGTTGGTAATACTTGAACTAGCTTTGAAATCATATAAAAATAATAAATAATAAATAAAAATACTTGGCAAAACAATTGAGTTGGCTATCAAGATTCAAGCTTGAATATATGTCAAGGAACCTAAGGGGCTTGTCATGATTATACTAAATCCTAAATTAACTACTTTATCTAAATTGTAGTAAATAGAGAGTGAATTAGCTATTACATGAGTCAAGACAAAATTCTAATATTAATCAATTTCAAATTCTTCAACAAATGGTTGCTAAAGTATCTATTTTAGATTAAAATTTCTAAGAAGTATTTATGCAAAAATTACAACTTTGCAAATTTGCTCAAGATTGAGGAATATTTGGCTAATATTTGCAATCAATTGCAAGATATATTTTTTCTAGAATATTTGGAATTCTAGAATATATTACAATTAATTATAATTAAAATTATATCAAATAAAGTAAAATGTATCTATTATCATTGAAGCAAGTTAAAAGTTGATTCTTAAATATTTTATTAAATGCTTGCTATTAAATCAAGGTATCATTAATTCATTGAAGGTTGATTTTTGCAAAAAATAGCCACACATCTTACATTCCAAATTTAAGTTGTGATAAATATATGCCAATGATCCAATTATCAATTTAATTTTTTTATTGCATAATCATAGTTATACATACAATGCTTTTTGTGGCTACAAGAAGCTAATGTGAACATAATAAATAATGTAATTTATTGTTATTTATTGTTATTTAACTAATGCCAATATCCTTCTTTTGGACTCTATGACTAAATGCAATTCTAATATTTTACAAAGATTAGTCTAGTATCATAATGTTGAATATAATTTTCCTAACCAAACCATGCTTGTCTTTATTTATTTTATACAATTTGGCAAAATTGCTAGGCTTGATTAAGAAGAAGTTAAATTAATTGATTTTGACTATAACAAGTTTAGCAATACTATACATACTAACAAAGATAGTTTAAAGGAGAAAAAATTATTTTTTTTTACTAAGGTCAACTTTTTAGATCCATATGTGATTTTTTCTTAATATATTTAATGTGTTTTTTTAATTTTTAGTTAAAATATTTAATATATTTAAATATTTTTAATGTTAAAAATAATACTTTTTTTAAATGTAAAATATTTTTAAAATCTTAGAATAAATTTCTTTTTTCTTAAATTAAATTAATTTCTTTAGAAATAAAAATTTAAATAAACATTGTTCAAGAATCTTAATATTATGTAAAAGCCTAAGTATGTGTGTGTATATATATATATATATATATATATGAGCAAAAAAATAGGAATTTCTTTTTATAATTTAATATAATGCATTAATGTAAAAGCACCTTAAATTATTTCAACATATATAAAAAAAATTAACATGTACAGAAATTTAAGAACAATTTAACATAGTCATTAGTAAAACATCAAGTGATTTAAGATAATAATAATAAATAAAGAAACTTAGAAATGATCCATTAAATTACACAAATAATATTATTTGAATAATATTTTATTCTTTTACTCCAAGAAATTCTACAATTAAAATAAACATAGTACTATTATTAATGTGACTATTATTAGACTTCCATTGTGAGAACTTTAACAAGTTTGTTATTTGATTGAAATACAATTTTAACAAAGGAGTTAGCACTTTGATGTGATGACGAAACCACCGGTCAATCGACTTCAGGGCATGGATACATGAGTTACATCTCAGCAACAGAGTGACAAGGGGGTAATATCATTAAAGGTGGTGAATTTGTGTGGGAAGAAAGTGCCAGGAAACATGCATTAAACTTGAGTGTAGGTATGTTTCTAGACTGGAACATAGCACTTGATGGATTAATAAGGTGAAGTTTATGGTAAGATGTCATGGAGAGTAACGAAGAAAATGAAGAGAGCCATTCATAGGTAGACACAGTGGAGGAACTACAAGATGTCCTTACGAATCTGTCGTGGAGAGGGTTCACAAGAATAAAGGCATTACAGCACCTAAAACTTCTTATTGCGATGAAGTACAAAAATTTGAATACATTAGCTGAGGAAGGTGGCTACATGATTTGTAAAACACAGTTAAGTTACAGGCGAGACGATAACTCTAAACTTTGAGAGACTGGAGTGTTGGCAAGCTTAAAGGAAGTTAACCTTTGAAGAGGCTTGAGATTGGCAGAAGACTTGATACTATGCTAGCACGAAAACAACACGGCACTCGTTTCTAACAGCAGATACCTGAATTTGCATCAGATCAAGGCCCAACAAGACTTGCAAAGTAGAGGCATTATCACCAACCAAGGCGCGTTCGCTTCAGCAATTCATCCACTGCACAAATGGAGACGCAAAGAATCATCATAAAATCTCCATTCATCTGAGGCCCATGTGGTTTTACGTACCACGAACAAGGTCTTCCATAACATTCATCTTTTGAAACAAACCCCTACCACTACACAAGGTCATGGCAGAATAACCTTGCAATCCATCAAACCACCCAGCACCATGCGCGAAAATCGTACAATAAGTAAGCAACTTTGATGTCTTTCGTTAAGTTGACTTTGGTTCTGAAACGATTCTTTCAGCTGAGTCATCCGCTGCGGCATCTTCGTTCAGTTTTCCTTGAGCTGAAAAGAAGGAATAAATAAACAAGCGTTAGTTTGAGCACACGCTCGAAGAAAAACTCTAGAAACCGTCAGAAGTGAGATACGTTGTGAGACATCAAAGATATTCAAAACTGCACATAACATCTGATGCCTAGATGAATTTCTACAAATCCACCCGCAATGACGGTTACATCAGATGTGATTACAACCTGCAGTGAGGCGAGGGAGAAGCTCCTCCAATAGGGCGACCGGAAGGTCATAATCCTCGCATTGCCCGTTCTCCATCTTGCTGAGAAGTTCCTTCTTAAAGTGACGAGCCTTACATATCATAAAAAGGAAGGAATGTTAACAAAGATTGGAACAAAAGAATTGCAATATCCAGATCAATAGACAACACTAGCAGAGCACAGCCCTGTAGAACTAATTAGCTTAAGTGACTTCACAACTCCGAATGCAAGGACCACCAAGACATTAGCCTTTGATCACCAGCTACTTGTGTCTATTGCAATTCACCTCTTTCTTCACCAATAAAGTAAATGCACGACCAGCTTGTCCTGCCCTTGCAGTACGGCCCACACGATGAACATAAGTCTTGGCATAGACGGGAACATCATAGTTGATCACATTTGCAACACCCTCCACATCCATGCCTCGAGTCATCGCATCCGATGCCACAATTACGTGCACTTTGCCGTCCGTAAAATCCGCCAGGGCTTTCCTGTAGCACGCAGAAGGAATCAGCACAATGCCTGATAAACACAGTTCTCAACCAATTGGAAGAGACACCTAAATATCGTGAAAGAAAACCACTCTCACAAACAAATCATTCAAATATGAGTATAAATACCAAATCTACAAAAGAAATTAAAACCAATAAAAACTAAAACGGAAGAGGCGGCAGTGGCGGCGACTTGATGCAAGTTATGTGACTTCATATTATGTTTCATCGAATTTCAATCATGATAAAAAAAAAAAAAAAAAAAATACATCATCTGGGTGCGATTATTAAGTAAACTTGGATATACTGGTGGTTAAGAACATACGATAACGATCACAGTACAAATCCATTAATCAAGCTACATTATCAATCAAACTACCACGAAAATATATTGTGTAGATTCTCCACCTCCGAATATGCTGAGGTTGTCTACTCGAATACTCTACAACCGAAAATTCTTGACCAGCGTAGAAATGTCTCAATAACAAAAAAAGTTGGTGTGTGGCTTCCACAGATGCATTGAAAATAATGGTGGACTGATTCTTAAATTGTTCTAGAAGGGCCACCAAGACTAATGGTTTCTTGCTAGCTCTCGTGATCTGCAAAAAACAGAAACATAAGCACCGTGCTGCACATCATTCTTGTGCTTGTCAAATAACAAAATTTGACAAGGTGTCCTAAGCAGATATGCTAAAACCTACATGCATTCTGAAAAAATCATTGCTTTCAATGTGTTTCAGTCAAATTGTAAGTAAGTGCTTTCAGGTACTTACCAACTTAAAAGCTTTAAGCTGTTTGGGAAGATGATAACGACTTTCTTCAGCACTAGGAGCAAGATACAGAGGCCAATAAAGGTCCAACTGGGCAATCTTTGCTGGATCCTTGGTCAAAGTAGCTGACAATAAAAACTTCATCACTCTAGGATGCACCCTTCCTTTTGATCCCCGCTCTAAACACCTGGGCAATCATTATAAAATTGTTCGCTAAGCCCACAACAAAGAATCAAGACTAAAAAAAAACCATGTCATCAACTGAAGGAAAAATGATCAATCAGCAATACGAGTCATTGAAAAGTACTCACCAGCGTCGCTGCGTAAACGCAACCCCGGTACCTCGTAAGCATTGAGCTTTTCTTCTACTTACATCATCAAATCTTTCAGGAATTTGAATTACATTGAGCACATTCGGCAACCAAGACTGATAGTCTTGTCTCAAAAGCCTGTCGGTCTCATCCACAACCTAAGAAGTGCAGAACGGTCAGTACACTGCATCCCCTAACAGCAGAATCAAATAGGATGCAAACACTTCAAAAGAAAATGTTCTGGGCTAGCTCGTGAAGCTTTAGAAATAAAAATGTGCTTCATATTTAGTCAGAAGAATGCCTACCAGATATTGAAGATGCTCTACCGTAAATCCAGGAGTGTTTTTTAGGTGATCCATCAATCTTCCAGGTGTAGCAACGAGAATGTCAATGCAGCTTTCATAAACCAAGTTGTTCTCCACAGCTTCATATGTCTCAAAGCTATGAACCAACCTTGACCTGGTTTTCACAAGTTCACCTACCTCTGCAGCAACTGTGGATTGCCCTACTATACCAACGGACAAACCCACTGCTGGAGCCAATATGTCGAACACAGACTTCACCTGAAAAATGATACGATATCAACAGCGGCTCACCACGCCCGTCCCCGCTCTCCTTGAATACTGCTCATCTATTTTAATTAAACTAAATTGAGGGCTATTGAGATTAGGAGACATTTACAAACCGGAATATGGAAATTTTCCCTATAGTTGATGAGGAGCAAGCTTCATTTCATCCACTAAAATCCTTATATACTTGCAGAGCATTGACAATACCTGAACAGCAAGGTCTCTTGTTGGAAGCACCACCAGAGCTCGAAGTCGGCGTAGGACTCTTGTTGAAAGCAGTTGGACAATTGGTAAAGCGAATGAAAGAGTTTTTCCACTGCCTGTAGGAGAGCACACGCACAAATCCCGCTCACGCCCGCCAGGGCCCAGCACTTGGTTCCACACAGCAACCTGAACAGGAAATAGAGCTTCAATTCCAGCCTTTCGCAGAGCCTCTTGCAATCTGCCAACCTTACACAAAGCCGTCTCAAGATGAGCAATCATGCAGCAAGACCTTACACCTGAACCCTTCCGAGGTTATCAATCTAAGTCATCCACTATTTGGAAAAATGCTAGGTATTCTCATTATGCTAAAAAAAAAAAAAAAAAAAAAAAAAAAAGGACACAAATGCACTCCTGAAGACTCAACAAAGCCACCATTTGATTACGAAGAGAGCGCAACTTAACGAACCTAGAATCAAGTAGAGGAACCTCATCAACAGAGAGCGGGTCATGAATTGCAATTTCAACAGGACTCCGCATCCATGGCAACGCGGGAGGCCCCTTCGTGGTCACGACCTTGGGCGCGGAGGCTACCACGGTCATTGCCTCGGGAAGGGTCACCGTTATCGTATCATTCTCATCTAGCACCCCGTCCGCCATCTCGAGCAACTTTCAGCCACGGAAAATCACCACCCAACAAACTCCTTTGAGAAAAAAAGAGTACGCGGAATCAGGACTCCAGCAAGAAATCGATACTTATGACGCCAGAAGACGAGAATGCTGATTGGTACGATGCATAGCTCGAGAATTATTCATGTCTACAAATTTCACAACAGATGTGCGACCTTCCATGGGCAGAAATGAGGATTTAGGGCTTAAGGAGCTGCGAGACGAAAAATACTCTACAACCCCAATTCTAAACTTAAGTACGGGATCGGGAGACTGTGGACTGTGCGAAATCATCGATGAATAGTGGTTGCTGCATCGAACCAGGGCAATGCGAGACATGAGGTAAGAATGCTGCAGAAGCTATCATCTGTCTTCACATGGAAATTAGGGTTTTGCTACTGGAGATGGAGGTGGGGGTGGAGGTGCGATAGTTCCAAAAACAAACCCAAAAACGAAAACGTAAACGCAAGCGAAAAAGTAAAATGCCACGAAAAGTGATTAGGCTTTCGCATACCAAAGAGCTCTTGAAATTAATTAATAACAATCTTGATTTTAATCGTTGTCGCACAAATATTTCTAATATGGTGTGTAGGCGACGTGAATTATTGTTGTTGATGTGTGGGATATCAATCTTGTTTTCATTTATCTTCATTTTTTGTATCATGGAGGATCTTGAAACTTGGCAAATAATAATAATAATGTGTACAAAATATACAAGAAATGAGCTGATGGGGTTAGAAGTGATATCATGTTAAAACTTCCAATATTATCAATTTGCACATGTGGCTTCACTTCTGCAAAACAACAACAGTTAGAGTTAATACCAATATATTTTAACAAAACTTCAAATGAGGTTGATTACACAAAAATAAAAACAAATTTGCTGTGGTATTATTTTGTTGACTTCCGACTTACAGTTTGGTGTCAATTAATATGAGTATTCAATTCCAGTATGTGTATATATATATATATATATATATATATGCTTGTATACACGCATGTTAAAAACTCAAATTTTCAGCTGAATTTCATTAAAATACTTCATCAGAGTTTAGAAGAAAAATTATAAATTACAAATAATTAAATAAATTCAATTATCAATTGAATAAAATGAAATCCTGTGAAAGTTTGATTTTAAAACATTTATGATTCCAAAATGAATTGTTTTTCAAAGTAAAGCTGAAAGGTAGTGAAGTATTTATATATATATATATATATATATATATATTACTTTGTTGGCTACTTTCTAACATAAAGACAAGAAGTGCTTATAGTATTCAAAAAATGTTGTAAATTAGTCCAGTTCTAGGTATAACTAAAGTTCATAGATGTAATATTTGAGTAAAAAACACATAAATAGTATTTTTACAAGCGAAAGAAAAATACATCAATGAAACTATTTTATTTTGATAGAAGATTAAAAAAAAGTACAATTATTTGCATGAAGACAACATATAAGATTACATTTTAGATGCAAAAGTCAAATTGAAATTTAACACAAGAGTTTTTTTATTATTATTATTTATTATCATTATATATAATGACACCTTATACTATGGTTCTCACTAGAACATTGTGCCAGACCTCTGATATTAGGTATGACAAAAAAATATGATTATAACTGATATTTACTTGTTAGATTTTACTAAGTTATTTTAGCTTAACTTTAAAAAAAAAAAAAAAAACCAAAAAAAAAACCAAAAAAAAACAAACAAAAAAACAAAAACAAAACAAAAAAAAACAAACAAAACAAAGTATAGATCATAATTATTACATTAGTAATAAGTTTTTACAGAAGTTTTAGTAGAATAAGTAACAATGTATAGTTTAAATAATATAAGCTAAAAATGATCGAAAATTTTAATTTATTGATTTTTTTTTTTGGTTCAAACACCTGTTAATAAAAATATGTTTTTGGCAAGCTTTAATGATACGAGTTCATTTATATTAAAGTTTGAACAAGGAAAAAACTTGCATTGTGAACATAGCAAGCTTTTGAAACAGTTGTTTTGTAGTTTTCATGAAAAAACTTATGATCACTGTGGCTAGGTTTGAAGTTTCATTATTACGGACAATGCATACTTGTACAGTAATAAAGCTACTGCTGTAGTTACAAAATATGATATTGGTATCACTAGTTGAAAAAATGTTTACTTAACTTGTTAGTATTTATTTTCTTGAACATCGTTTGGTTATGCTGCCATTTGAGTATTCACAAATATCAAAATCAATTATAAGATACTTAAGCCAGTCAAACCCATTCAAATAGAAACAATTTACTGGTGTCAAAAAAATAGTTTTTTGTTTTGTAAAATATGAGTTTTGGGTTGTTTTTTTTTTTATGGAAGTGACATACAAATTTGATAATGCTACATACACATACAGGCCCAAGTTTATAACATATGTACACACACACACACACACATATATATATATATATATATAATTTGTTTTTGGACTTCTAATGATGAATATGTGCACCCTCATGGATAATCATATTAAACAGGGATTAATGACCCTACATCACCTGTACATACAAAATTTGAGCATGTTTTATAATATTTTTTTAATATCATTATTTTTATCGTACAGTGGGCCATAAACTTGCATATACAACACTATCATCCCCAAAGATTCACCCAAATGTCATACAAATACCAAAGTTTCTGAAATAAATAAGTTAAGCATGAAATGTTCTTTAATGATCTCTATCCTTCGTTAATATTTGTAAACATACATACATATGTTTTAGATCATGAAGTAAAAAACATACAGAAAAAGAGTACTTGAAAAAATCGAGATAAAATTAAACCTGTTCCACACTTGTTTTAGACTTGTCAAAGTTGAATCGATTGGATTACAAGTGCTTGTTCCAAGTGTAATTTGTTAGTCACCAAGCCTCAAGGAATTCTCCTTTATTATCAATGTTTTTTTATAATAAATTAGGCACATGGTTAAATAGAAGGGAAGAGGGAGTACCTTCCACGTGAGAGGCTATCATTATTGGCAGCCCATTGGCGTCTAATTGTGGACTGGGGTGCAGTGCCAAGCTGGCAAGCTCCAGCAGTCAGGTGCCAAAGAGCCCCTTGTTTGATGGAGGGTACGGTCATAGGGAACGGGAGGCGGTCATAGACTCAGAAGTCCGCTGTTCGGATAGTTGGGCCTGGCTTCGAGCAGTGAGCAATGGTGTGCCCGCTAACAGGGTACTACAGCTGGGGCACTACCATGCCATGCAGATTCGCTGCCCGGGTGGAAGTCGGGCAGGAAATCCGAAGATTCTTCCTTGAAAGCACTCTGAATGGAGGAACCGTGCCTCTCAACTCTCTTCACTGGGATAGTTGAGAACCATTTGAATCTATTATCAGGGGCACTTAATGCAAGTACTTGAGCTGTTGAAAAATCCCATTCCTTTCCATGAGCACACAGAAGAAGGAATAACATAATAGTAACAATAATAATATCCTTGTGCATTGATAGTTGACCCCGTTTAATCCAATCAACTCATTTTTCCCTCACTTTGAAAAAGTCAAAAAAAGAGCCTTATGTCACAAATTAAAAATCCTTGTATTGGTGGTTTACTCATTCAGTACAATTCCCCCAAATGCCGACTGCAGTCACAACCTGGTCAGTTCATAAATACCAAACCCAGTCAATGCAAATTCTTCTGCACGCACAAATTGAATTTAAAATTATGCACACGCACGCATACGCACCCACACATGTGTGTGTGTGTGTGTATATATATATATATATATATATATTTCGATGCTGCTGCTGCTGCTGCACTAGTGGCAATCACATGAATAGAACAAGGACATTGGGTTGTTTCATTTGATGAAGGCAGGTGTGCAGATTGCCTGGTAATGACGGTGGAAAATCCATCTGTCTATCTGTTTCTCATTTGACAACCCTGTTCAGATGGTTTGCCCATGCAGAAGGTAAGTGATATCTGGCATCCTATTCTGAATAAGATAGGTCCATTCAGGAGGTTTATTTATAGTTTTCTTTGCAATGATAGTTATGGAGTTTTTACCTTAATTGTTTGATAACATGAAAATAAATACATTAATATATTAAGAAACACTTTTCTTTTCATCTCTTTTTGAAAAAAGAAATGAATTATTTCCTCATAATAGAGGTAGAGCAAACCCATAAACAGTTCTTTACTAAAGAGTGGATTGTTGTTTACTGTTTCTTTTGCAGAAATACACATATTTTTCTCCCAGACTTAATACAAAAAAATATATGTAATTGAGTTATTTACTTGAGCTGCTATCTTTTGGTAGCCATTACTCAAACAAAATATTTTAGGGTTTAACAAATTGGATTCAATTAGTTGGCTTTAGATGTGGAGAAATAGTGGGAGAAATTAAGGCAAGGAAGCTCATGTTGCCTAATAAGTAGCAAGCTGATCTGGTTTCATTTGTCACCTTTTTACTACCCAACACTACCTCTTATTAGAAAAATACAGAGTATTGATATTGGTATACAATGAAGACACTGTCAAGGGTCACTTGATTCACACCAATATTCTCTGTACATTCAACTCATCATAGAAAAAATAGACAAAAGGATTCTGTGCGCCAAACCCCTATGCAAATATTAATATATGCATTTTGCACTTTGACCACTTTGTGCTATTGGAGGTTGACATTGCAAGTCATTAGAGTATAACAAAGGAATGCTGCAAAAATAAAAGAGTATTATAGAACTCTGAAAGGCAATGCTACGAACTTCTGGAAAAAAAAAGATAAACATAAAAGAATAAAGAAAGAAATGAAGAGTGATTTGTCTATAATGACCACATTGCATTGCTCTCTCACAAACCATATAATTGTGAGGAGAATACAAGGTTGAAACCAATTAGAGAGTAAGAGATTAAAGTGAGCAACTAATGAGTATAGGAACAAAGAAAACATGTATGTAGAAGAAGGCAATTAGAAAGAGGAGGGCAAACAAAGAAAGCAGGGCAATGCAAGTAAAAGAGGGAAAGAATTTCGTGACATCTACTAACAACTATGGATGAAGTGGGTGAAGAAATGTGTACAAGTTGCATGAAAGAAATGCAAGACTTCAAAATTTAGACATTATACTTTGATTTTACATAAATTTCTTACAGAGGGTTTACCTTAAAATGCATACCTTGACATTCACTAACCACAATTCTGTTATTTATTTTTTGTATTCAAATTTTACTCTAATTATTTTTAGACGATGTGTATTAGAGAATCTATATACTTGAAATTTGCATTAAATGTATAAATTTATTAGTGAATAAAAGTAGTGTTTCTAAATATTTTGAAACTATGTTTGCAACAGAAACTTTATGAAATGAATCTTAATTAGGTATTTAAATATACCAAGGAATGAATTTAATATTGCAAAAATAAATCAACAAAGAGCTATGATTCTAATTGTATAAGTTTAACATCGTATTTTTTTTACAGAACTACAAAAATGTAGAAAGTCATAATTATAAAAAAAACTTATCATAAATCAATTCTACATTGTTTCAAGAGAATAAATCCAAAAATTTTACATTTTTCTTATTACTATTTAATATTTGATTACATGAAATATTTTAAAATTATTAGATTTTGATGCATATTACAAATCATTTAGGAGATCTTTTTACTTGAAGAACAAGGTGAGAAATCCACAACTTTTAAATCTTTTAATTGGTTGAAACTTAAAAGTCTTGCTTAGCTGGTTTTATACTTAGAAAATTTAATACAAAAGCTCTACAATAATACAGTGAAAATAATACCGTAACATAAAATAAATGCACCCATGTGGAACATAAACAATGATGTTGTCAGTACAATATCAACAATAATAAATAAATAAATAAACAAACAAACTGAATTATTGTTATAGTTACAAGTTTACAGTAAAAGAAATTCATTAAAATTCTTATCAAATAGAAGGAATTATTTTTAACAAAAAAATAAAAAAAACAAACAAACAAACAATCAAATAACTTAGCATTTATGTTATGCAATTTGACTTTGGACCAAGTTGCTTACTTATCACCATTGTTTTTGATTTTGTTTTAGTTTTGATTTTTTGAACTGTAATATCATCTTCTTTTTCTTCTTAGTGAAGGTCAGATTTCACAATAATTCACACACGTTGAATTTTTTCTCATGCAACCACTTTCTCTAAAAGCAATCCTTTTGCAGCTTTTCTTCCTCGCATGCCCCCAGTCATGAAATGAGCCACTAGGAATGAAGAAATTCATCCATAATAGCATCCAGAGTACATCCATCCACAAGATAGGACAAACAGATCATATTATTATTACTTTCAGTGTGAGTAGGTGGGTGTGAGTAGGTGGGTTAGGACCATCCCCGAAATGGTGGTGCGACCTTGAAAAGCCTGAGCCCAACACAAAAGCCATACTTCTATAATTACACATACAGACAACTTGTGGGGAACATCATTTCTTTTACACTAGGTGTTCTTTGCAGGTTTATTATTGCTTTCAAAAGGTTTGGGAAAAACACTCTCCGTGCCCGCCACGTCGGATTCTCGCTGAATTGAAACAAAGTCATATTTGACCTAAAATGTGGTCATAGGCAAAATCAACGCACGCTCTCTCGCGCACTCTAATTCAATGGAATTTCAAACCTCACAAGTTTTTATAAGAATTTGAAGAAGACTGAGCTTGTAGGGTGGGAACAAATCATGGTGGTGATCATTGGCATGGGGTCAAAAGCACTTGCGGCAGCAGCATACTGATCATCACCGAGATGGCAGCAAGCAATCTCTCAGAAATGGCAGGCAATGAATGAAAAGGCGCGTCTAGAATCTTCGTTTGTATTTCCCTCCCATCTCGTCTAGAAATTGGTGACAACATGGCCTGCTTAGTATGTGTGCGGTGTGATCTGAACCCAAAGGTCGACCCTGAGCAATCAAGTAGGGTCACAAAGATCTCATTCCCGAAGTGTTTAGTGTCAAAATGTGGTTTTCCTCTTTACCCCACGTTTTGAATTACACGTCACTCAGGCTGCGGTTGGGTCGTACACAGTCGGGATCACGCAATTCGCGTCGCGGAGTTATTTTAGTCTAACCGCGGAATCGAGCTGGTTTCAAGGGTCATCTCCGACGATGGAGCGGTGAGCACATCTCCGAACATTCTTGACTGGCTCCCTCGCAGCGATGATTCTGGACGCTATTTCAAGCGTGGAAGAAGCCACAGAGATCGGGGAGGGGCCAGGGCCTTTGTAACGCAGGATGGCCTTGGATGAAGAATGGAATCTGAAGGTGCGGACGCGACGAGAAGTTTGTTACTGGAGCAGTTGAGGACGGCACGCCAGACCGGAACTCAGCGGTCGTCTCCGTCTTCTGCTTAGGTTTTTTACGTCTTCACGAGATCCGGCTGGAAGTGGAGAAGAAGCTGTGGATGGACGGAGGGAGTCGTCCATGTGGCTTGGACTGGTACTACTAGTGCAGCTGTCAAGATCTTCTAGGGTTTGCTTGGCCAACGACCAGGGCGATGATCAAGAGCAACAGGGATAGAGGAATGCTTGAATCTGATCGCTAAGGGTTAGTCTGGCACCTCATCGCCTGAGCGTTTTTTCTTGCGGTTTTGCTGGTGCTTCGGGTGCCAGACCCGGGGTTTTGGTTTTGGTTTTGGTTCTGGTCTCTCGTGTTTGGTATTTTGTCGTATCGGGGAGCGGGAAGATGGCAGATCGTGGTGACAAGCCAGAGGAAACTGTGGATGGTCGGGGCTGTTTAGTTGGAATGTGACGTTGTTGCGTCGATTAGGAGGAGGACGGAGATTTTTGACATCGGCTGTGAGGCAGGGGAGCAGGGAGCGGCTTGGCAGTGTGCTACTTGACTTTTTGGTGGCGAATGTGATGACATGCTGCAGAACGAGTGCTTCAATGTTTTATTTGTTTCCTTTTTTTGATGCTGCCGGGGCGGATAACAGATGTGTTGTATCTGGCGTGTTGTGTAGAAGTGGCAATCTAAGAAACTAGAAAAGAGTGAGTGAGAGAAAGAGAAACGGAACGTTCAGCACCTGTTACGTGGTTATTCGAGGGACGTTGTGGTTTTGTAATTGTGGGAAGAAATACCGGGTCGTAGTCATTGTGGTGACGTGTAACGATTAGCGGAGTGACAAGTTTTTGCGTCGAATGCCTCTTTCAGTCGTAGAGGGAAGGTCTTGTCTTAAGTTGAAAGCAGAGATAAAGTTAATTTATCCTCGTACATCCTGCTCTGTTCGGGAACTTGTAATCAATTTGCGCTGAATAAGCCTTCCTTTTCGACCCGTGTGATCAACAAGTTTGGGAGGTTAGAGAAGTACGAATATAGGACGTAGTAGAGTAGCTTGTGTACATATCAGATGGCGGACCCCGGCACAGAGAATGGCTCGGATGCACTAGCAAGATTGGCATCCGTTCGAGGTTTGAACTCTGCAGAGGATGTGGTAATGCAATGGGATTCGAATTCTTCCGATCATGCCCGACAATCTAAGATATGGGAGGGCCTTCAACACGAGTCTGACGCATATTTGGAAGCAGTCGATGAGATTCAGACTGCGTTGGAATCGCTAACTGTTGGTGGGAACAACCAGAAGGAGTTGACGAGGGCACAGAATTTATGTCAGCTAGCCATGACACGATTGGAGGAGGAGCTCAGGCACCTGTTACTTACGTGCAGTGAGCCAATTGACCCAGAATGGTTAGTGGATAACTGCTCTAGAGCTGGCTCATTTAACAGTCGACGTTTAGACGATGCTGAAGGTGGTAATGACTTCGATGCAGACGTTAATGATGACGTCGATGCAGGCGTTGATGGTGAAGTTGATGCAGCTGAGCGCCCTGATGATGAAGAACAGCGTGAGGATAAACCATTCTCAAGACCCGTTGGGAACGTCAATCCTGTTTTGGACTTCATACCTCCGGCGACAGTGCTCGACTTGACTAACATCGTGAAGCGGATGATCATTGGTGGGTATGAGAGAGAATGTGTGCAGGTGTATGCCAGCATCAGGAAGAACGTATTGGAAGAAACCTTGACATTATTGGGAGTTGAGAAATTGAGCATCGATGAGGTCGGGAGGATGAAGTGGGAAGATCTGGAAGTCAAAATCAGCAAGTGGAATCAACGCATGAAAGTGTGCGTTAGGGCCCTGTTAGCGAGTGAGAAGCATTTGTGTGAAAGCGTATTTGCTAATGCACCGGTTAGTGTCGCATGTTCTTGCTTTAACGAATTGGGTAAGGGGCCGATGATGCAATTACTTAGCTTTGGTGAAGCAGTAGCTATCAGCCGTCGGTCTCCAGAAAAACTATTCAAGATACTCGACATGTATGAGACCATACGGGATCTTCTCCCAGACATCAAAGATACATTCTGTGGTGAGGCGTGTGCACCCTTGAGGGCCGATGTAGAGGCAATACTGGCTCGGCTTGGAGAATGTGCGAAGAGAACTTTTGGTGAATTTGAAATTGCTATTCAACGGGATGGTTCGAGAATTCCTGTGCCTGGAGGCGGTGTGCATCCCCTAACAAAGTATGTTATGAATTACATTAAGTTCATGTGTGATTATTCTGACACTATGAAACTGCTTTTCGACGAGAAGGAGTACGATCTAGACGACGAGGGAGGAAATGAATCAAGCAGAGAAGGATCTTTCAGGGATGGTTCACTCAGAGATTCACCGAGGTACTCATCCAGATCAAATGATGGAGAGAGAGGTGGCAGTACCGAATTATCTACGCTCGGTACCCAAACAATCTGGGTAACGAAAGTTCTTCTGTCTAATTTGGAAGAAAAGTCAAAGTTATATAGAGACCTGTCTTTGACCTATTTGTTTCTTATGAACAACATTCACTATATTGTGCAAAAGGTTAAAACTACGGAGGTGAGGGCCGTTGTAGGGGACGATTGGGTGAGGAAAAATACTAGCCAGGTCAGACAATATGCTAGCAGCTACCAGAGAGCGGCGTGGGGTAAGATTTTATCATGCTTACGAGATGAAGGCATTCACACAGGCGGGGGCTTTTCAAGCGGTGTTTCTAAGCCAGTTTTGAAGGAAAGGTTCAAGAGCTTTAATGCTGCCTTCGAGGAGGTCCAGAAAGCACAAACAAGTTGGGTTATCCAGGACGATCAACTTCGTGATGAGCTCCGCATTGCCATCTCGGATAAGATTCTTCCTGCTTATCGTTCTTTCCTAGGTCGATATGGACATTACATGGAGACCCAAAGACATCCCGAGAGATATATCAAGTATACATCCGAGCATGTCGAAGAGTTCTTGAACAATCTCTTTGAAATTCATTCGCCCTCTCTTTCTTCAAGAGATCTTCGAAGGAGAAGTTCTCACCATGGATCTTCTCACCATGGTACGTGAGGAGCACGTGAACGTACCCATTGTCACCCTTTCGAAAGCGGTACATAGATTTCACTGCTAGTTTGTTCATCTCTAGTATTCAGCCTCAACTTCCTTCGCCGTAGAAGTCATAAAGTTCAGATTGTCGATGCAGGAGAGGCTTCTGGACGTACCCTATGTTCCTCTTCGGATGAAGCGATCATAATGTATTCAGCAGTGTGATGACGAACAATCTTCTGTCATTTGAGGTTGTGATTCCTTGTGGATTTCATGGTGTTTTTCTTGACAAGCGCTTTACTTAGATAAAGTTTTGTGTATGAGCTATTTATCTACAACTTGTGTTTCCTGTTAGGTGATGTGCTCGGCATATGCATTTGGAGATAATTGACCATCTCTAGATGGCTGTTGTATGTTTGATTGGGTTCATAGTTGATCTCTACGGGTTCGATGGAGTTGCCCACGTACTATTTTAGGTTTTAGCAGGGGTCGAGGATAAAGCTGATTCTTGTTTCCAATCAGCAGAGGATATACAGGCATGTTCCTCAGGGTTTGTCAAATCTTATGAGACTCAATAGTGTTTTATTATGTCACCATGCGCTTCCAGGATGTGTTATTCCATGAAGCAGGTAAGTTTGTAAGTAGGACAATTGTTTCCTTTTAACTTTTATGTCCATGCGTGTTGACTCTTTCACATGGTCATCAGTTGTGCTGGCGGTTTGGGATCACATGTAGTTACTCCATTAGATAATATGTTTTCTCATGTGGATTATCCACTACTATGGTTTGTGTCAGAGCACTCAATTGCCTACTTTCATTTGAGTATAAGCTCCAGTTTTATTATTTAGTGACAATACTACAAGTTAACTCTATGGACTGGGTCAGAAAAGGTGCCTAGATGGTAAATTTTCTTACATGAATGAATTAGGAGCAGTTTTAACAAACATTTTATATGTCCATCTGGGTTCTTCCATCAGGGTTGGAATTTAGGGCTGATGGGAGCATAGATCAAGGAAGCCTTGGTTGGAGAGAGTAAAGGTATGATGGGTAAGGGCAAAACTTGGTTTCCACAAAAACAATCTTCTATGCACTTAATTGGATTCAAACTTGGTACTGCCTAAATGTTGTGAACACACTTTCTCTAACCCAAGAAATCTCCATTGGGATTATGATAGGCAAAAAACATTTATCTATGTTCTATGGCATTAGTTTACATGGCTATTGGTTGTCTTGGTAAATATTATTTCTTATGCATTGTGCTTTTCTTTTGCTATCACCATATGCACAATTGAAGCCTCTATGTGTTGAGTTGCTTCTACATTTGCTAATAGTTCATTAATTTCATTTTGTAACACATTGTTGAAGAAATTGGCTATGTTTGTGCTTCATTGTTTGATTAACTCAATTGTCGGGTGTCTTTTGCTATCATGTTCTAAAAGCTACTAATATCTTCTTGTCATTGTATGTCAACTCTTGGTAGAAGGTGTATAATGCTTGTTATGGAGAATGGTTAGGGACTTTTGTTTTTTCCATCCTAGTAATTTCTATTTTTGTGTGCTTTTTTTTATTGGTCTTGTATCACACTCTATTGGGTTTTGGATTTTGTTGTTGTCTTGGTTGTTTACCTTATCACTTAATCATGTTTAGTGAAATCTCTTGTATTTGATTCAACATGATATTTTTAATTTTGCTATTTTATAGGTTGGGATTCTTGTGTAGTAACACAACCATTAGGTGAAAATAGAAAAAAAGTATTTTGTTATAGAAGAGCTTAATTAAAAAGATATAGTAGAAGAACATAAATATAAGATAGTTAGGAAGTAAAATCTAGTGTTAGAATTACTTTTTATAAAAATAGATTCTATTTACTTTGTAGAGCCATAAATAAGACAAAATAAAGTAGATTAAAAAAATAAAGAATGTAAGCATATGTAAGAAGGATTTAGGTATTGATTTTAGTAAAAATTACTTCAAGAAGATAAGAATTGATACCTAAAGAAGATTGGTTGCTATCAAGGATATGAACTCCAAAGAAAGATAATCTCAATACACTCTTGTGTCACTTGAAAATACTTAGAAATCACTCAAAGGTGATAATATATTGAACTAGAATGGCTATTGCCAAAGACTAGAAAACATGATGATTCTTGAAACTAGACTGGAAATAAGAAAGGAGTTGACAAGAGTGAAGAAGTCTTCACTCTTGTCTCTATATATACTATCTAACTAGGGGCTACATGGCGACGTTCTATAGGACCTCCAATATGTGTTGACTTTGTAGGACACATGCCTTGACTTACAAGGCAAGTTTTTCTACGTGTGGGCCATATAGTTAGCTTGGTCTTTAAGCTAACAACATGTGTGGCACATGGCCAACTTGTTGACCACATTTCTAATCCAAAAAGTGAATTAAAGACACCTATGAAGTCAAAGCAGTGTCTATGAAGCTTCTATACCAAATACTATAGAATTAACTTACTTTTATCTACTTTTATTTACTTCTACTTATTTATATATGTAATTACTAGCTTACATGAGTATGTCCGTGACAGTTGCCAACCAAAGTCAAAATCAGACCTCAAGACATTAAATTGAGTACTTATGGCAAGTCTGAATTTGTTTTGCAAATCTAAAATTGAGGTTAGAAAGTAGATTCGAGAGGAGATTTTTGAGTGTTAGTTTCATATCATTTAGATTAATATTGAGATTTTGAAGGATTTTCAAAATTAATGATGTACTTGATGGGTTTAAATTTTGAAAAATAAAAAATAGTTTATAAATTTTAAGATTTCATGAATTTTGTACTATATATATATATATATATATATATATATAAATTGGGCAATTTGTTGTTGTGCTTGTTGTAAATGTGCATGAGAAATTTGAGGTCAATTGAGTAGTTAGATTGAAGCATATGAGATTATTTGTTGGTTATAATCACAAAATTTTTAGATTTAGGGTTAGTAAGTGATTATGAGATATAATAATATTTGCCAGTTAGATTGAAGCAGAATTTGGTGAGAACATTTGAGACTTGAATATTTATACATAATCTAATATTTGGAACAATTGAATAGTTTAACAAAGAAAAATTAGTGTTGAAAGATCAATATTCAAGTTAGAGAAGGATGGTGGTGAACAATTGAGAGGTTTTGGGAGTTTTTCTTATAATTGATAAGTTTCATTTCTCTCAAAATTTTTATACTGGTTAATTGCTTATTACTTGAAGTCTAAGTAAAATTTTAATTAAGATCTGTGATTGAATTAAAATTTATTGAGGTTTCAAATAGCTATAATAATTGATTAAAATTTATTTGAGATCTTCTTGAGATTATTTAGGTTTTAGGATTTCATTAGAATTTGATTTAAAATTAGGATTTAAGATTTGCTTAGAATTTGCTTAAAATTTGCTTAGAGTTTGCTTAAAATTTGATTAAGATTAAGGATTTTATTGAGATTTGGTCTAAGATTAAGATTTAAGATTTGATTAGAATTTTATCTAAGATTGGGATTTAATTAGAATTTGGCTTAGAATTAGGATTTAGATTTTACTTAAGATTTGATTAGGATTTATTTTGAATTTTATTAAAATTTATTTAGGGCTATATTAAAATTTGATTAGAATTCAATTAAATTTTTTATTTTTGATATTTTAAAAAGATTTATTATTATTATTATTATTATTATTATTATTATTATTATATTTTATTAAGATTAATTTATGATTTTTAATATTTCTTTTGTAAGTTCATAAAATTTCTTTTAGATTTAATGAAAGATTGATTAGCATTATTATAATTTAATTGAAGTTTGTTTAGGATTCTATTAGAGTTGTTAAGATCATTTTTTTGCAAGTTCCATTTTTCCTTCCATAGCCAAGTGTTCAATACATTCTCAAATAGACTTCATATAATATGATAGCATCTTCTCAATTTAAGCCAGACCTCTTCAAAGAGAGTGTCAATGGCCTTATTTAAGCATTCTAGTTAGAAAGTTTTTGACCATGAATTGTGATTCATTTGCTTGTGAGTGTTGTAAGTCTCTCGACTATAATATTCTTTAGATTGATTGGGTATCCAATATGAGTGGTGAATATGTTGGGAGGTGGTGAAGAAGAAATGCCTTCAATAAATTTGGATTCCACTTAGAGTCCAACCCCCTTGAGGCAAAGACATTGTTTGTAGTCCAAATTACCATAAACTATTTGATCTACTATCATCTCTAGGCTTTGCTTTTAGCAAAAGATCTCATTCTAGACTTCCATATCTACGTGTACTATTATCTTTTATGTATAGTATAATACTTTGCTCAAGTTAAGTCTATTATTATTGAGTTCTTATGCGCATTTAGCCATCTAGATGTTCCATATTATATTCCATCATAGTATTTTCTACAAGTATTAGCCATATCATCTCTAATATTTTTTTCAAGAGCCATGGATGCCATACCTTTTGTATTATTTGTTTGATTTGCTGATTTTTGTATCTTTGTAGTTTAAGTTGTGTAATCACAAGCATCATGTTGTGTTGTTCTAGTAGTCCAATTCTATAGCCATACTTGGTTGTGTAGCCAAAAAAATTAGCCTTCTTAAGTCTATATATTTGCTTCCATTTTCAATCCTATGAGTTCTAAAAGAGATCTAAGACCAATGAATTTTTGAAAAGCTATATCTTAGAACCTTTGGATGGTGGAGTTGCTAAATTATACTTGAAGACCATATCTTTTAGCCTATATATGAGTAATATCCTAACTTATTCAAATGGACTAATTAGAATTATCATTGGCTTATCTCGCTATTATATGAATTCATCTATGATTGCTTTTGTATATTTATAAGCTTTCTAGAAGCCACGTTCTTTCCTATGTAAGTAATAGATTATGGTAATTGGATTTTGAAGTTGTGAGATTATCAAGTCTTTTGGCTGAAATTGTAGGTTTTTGGTGAGGTCAAAATAGGCAAGTCAACTAATGACTAGGGGGTATTAGTTATGGATGGATGTTAATTCTGTAAGGGCTATTAGTTTATCTATGAACTTTTGTTTTTTTGCATCTCATCTCTAAATATCTTTGATAGCAAAGACCTTGTTAATGGCCAAAGTTATAAAGTTTGGAGTTGTGTTGCAAGTTCAATTACTCCTTGTTTAATTGGTGGATTAGTAGGTTGTCAAAAAGAGATTGCCATAGCTTCTTGGTTAAATTTATTAATTCTACTTATGCAAGACTTGCCCATATCTTGGACCAAGAGCAAATTTTGGTTGTGTAAATTGGTGTTGCATTAGAAGGTGGTCTCTTAATATGCATGATTTAATAGAAATTAGTTGGCCATTGTTTGGAGCCCATGACTTTTGTGCTTTTCACTTTATATTGAATAATTTTTTTTTAAGGTTAAAAGCCCAACTTCAAGCTACAAATCAATAATTTTGCTATAAATTCTTTTGCTTGTAATTGGAAGTTGAGATCTTAAATTTTCTAATAGTAGTAGGTTAAATAATATTTTTTTTACAACAACTTGGCTTTAATTTTATTTCTCCTTGAAGCTCTCCACACGTAATTTCTTATCAATGCTTGAATTTGTCTAAATAATGATATAGCTCTATATGTACAAAAATACAAATATATTTTAAATAGTAGCCAAATTAATATGGTTTTTAGTTAAAATGCAATCAACAAAGAATAGGTTGTTGGAGCTCCAAATCATTAAACTTTTAATTACCATCAACATGTTATTTTGCCAATCTCCTCTTATGTCATTTAGAAGCCTATGGAAGAGCCGAGTATGATATGATTCGTCTTTCAATCAACCACTTAAATTCTAAGTTTGGCTGCCAATTTTATACATGGCTTATTCTTGCTGCTTATATTCCTAATAATTTATTCTAATTTAATTTAGTTCTGGATCTTGTATAGAAGTCCATAAATATTTATATAACAACATCTAAATTAACTTTAGTTCAGAAGGATATAGTACAAAGTCACTAATAAACATCATATTGGTTGATATATGTCCTTTAGATAAATGAAAGTCCATAAGTTCTTTACAAGGATCTTCTAGTATTGTTTTCATGACTTCTCTTATTAAAAGATAGAAGTGAGATGTTAGTAGATAATCCTACCAAATCGATTATTGAAGTTGAAATAGTTTATTTTATACCCCATTGAATGTTATAGATGCAAATGCTTAATCATATAGAGCTATGATTACTTCAATCTAATTTAAAAAAAAAATCCATAGCATCCATTCTATCTTAAAGCATTGACCATGATAATCTATTATTTATTTTTTTAAAGTCTAAAAGTAGTAAGATTAGTTCTTGATTATTGGTTGTTGTCTATTCTATTGCTTCAAATACCATGATGATATCATCAAAGATACAATGGCCCTTCACAAACACTATTTGTAAGTGACTAATATATAATAAAAGATATTCTAGGATTTTATTGGCCATGATTTTTATAGCTATCTTACAAACTAACTTCAATAAGAAAGTAGGCCTAAAATTAGTAAATCTTTTTAGATTTCTATCTTTAGATAAGAAGCTAATCTTACTTATATTGAGTGATTTACAAAGGCTAAAAACTTTGACAATTTCTAAAATAACAGATAACAAGTCGTCTTCTATGGATGCTAAGTGTGCTTTGAAGAAATCTATAGAAATGTCGTCTATTCCAAGCTCCTTGTGTCTTAATAAATCTTTGATTCCATCTCGTATTTTGAATATAGTTGGTGGTTTTGTAAATCTTACATTTTATTCTATGGTAGCTTAGATTGATATATTACATAGGTAATCATTTCTAATCCAAAGGTTGTTTTTTATTATAATATCTCAAAAATATTGTGATATATAGAAGATATCCACTTAGGCCTACATATTGTATTGATTTGCTAAGATTCTTTTGCTATCTATTAATTTTTTGATTACAACTAGTTTCATATAGTCAAAATAGTAATTAAAGAATTCCATGTTATACCTATTACTTACTTTTGTTTATTGTGCAAGTACTTTGTTGTTTTTCTTCTCTAATTGGCTATACCTTATTTTTTGGATGTAAGCTTGTGTGGTACCAAATTTATTCTAAACTTCCTAATTAAACGAGTTTGCTTGCAATTCTTTTGTAGCTTTATAAATCTTATCAAACTATGCCTTTTATTTGGCCTTTTACTCTTGTTTGAGTATCTTAGTCTCTATATCATTGTAGCATTTTACTATAGCCACTGCCTTAGCAAGTATTGAATTTCAACTTTGCTAGTTACTTTTTGTAATTGTTACTTTTGTCACCTTTAGGAAGGCAGCTTTTGATTCTTTTATCTTAAATAATTACCTTTTGAAGAAGTGGATTTTGATAATGCTATTTTTATTGCATCTTAATTTTAAGAATGCAAGTACATAGTTTGTTATATAAGATAACATAGGCCATATACTAGTTTATTTATTTATTTATTTATAATTGAAGATGGTTGGTTGTAATATAAAACTTATCTAGTTTCATGCATATTATATCTTGTCTTCTCTAATGATTTTCTTAAGAATATTTCTTCTTGATGATCCTCCTATAAGCATCAAATTTATAATTGTAATGGAGTTCTAAGTAGACTACCAAGTTATTTCAAGCTTCTATTTTTTTTTGAACTTATCTCATTGTTCTATTGTATCCTAATTTTTTATATAAATCTTTAAATATGTTAAAGTCTCTTGCAATAATCTATTCTACTTTTAGAAGAATGAAGTATCAAAATTTTTAACTTTATGTAGTTATATGTATAGAGATTAATTATACATCAAGTATCCAGAAGATGGTCATATACTATGCTATGTATTGTAATAAGACTATATAGTAAAGATAATAATATGGATTGTATTATAAAAGAGTCCAAATAAAATATATAATAATAAAATATGAAAAAAAATAAAGAGCTAATAAAAAATTTTAATATTAATATTGACTTTTTATAAAAATAGCTTTTATTTACTTTGCAAGGCAATGAATAAGGCAAAAAAAAAAAATAATATGAACATCTTTAGGAAGAATTTATAAAATAATTTACTAAAGAATTTATAAATATTTTAGCAAATTTTCAAATAAAATTTTGTGAATTTGTTATTGTACTTATTTTAGATCTATTTTATAAATTTAAAATCAACTAAATGGTTAGATTGATGAATATAATAATTCTATTGGATTAAGATCTTGGATATTCAAATTTTAGGATTAGCAAGGTCTTCTATGATCCTAAAAAATCTATCAATTTGATTAAAGAAATAATTTAAAAGAGCATACTGAGCTTTAATACTTACACATTTACAAAATTAGAAAATAATTGAATAGTTCAATAGGAAGAACTTGCTGTTGAAAGATCAATATTTAGAAAAGAAGTACAACTAATATCAAAGAATTTTATGATTTTATGATTTTATGATTTTATGTTTTTTTTTTTTTTTTTTTTTTTTTTTTTCTTTTCTTTTCTTTTCTTTTCAAGTAGTGTATTTTATTTTCTTCAAAATTTGTATACTTATTATTTTCTTATAGATTAATATGTAGGTGAAATTTTAGTTGAAATCAATAATTTGATAAATAACTATTGAGATTTTAAAATAGCTATAAGAATTGATTAAAATTTACTTAAGATTTATTTGGATTTGTTTAGGATTCATTTATGGTTTATTTGGATTTTTTTAAGGATTTTTTTAAGGATTTGTTTAGAATTTTTTTAGGATTTATTAAGATTTTATAAAGATTTTCTAAAGTTTAATCATTCTTTATTTAAGGCTATATTAGATATTAAATATAATTATTTAAGATTTATTTAGGATTATTATTTTTAATATATCTATAGGATTTTTTAATATTTTTTTTAGAATAAATTTATGATTTTTCAATATTTTTTTGTGATTTCTTTGAAACTTATTTGAATTTGATTAAAATTTAATTAAGATTGTTAAGATTTAATTAAAATTTATTTAAAATTCTATTAAATTTTTTAAGACCTTGTTGTTGGAATTTCTTATTTATCTTCTATAATTAGGTACATGGTGCATTCTCAAGTAAGAATTTACATTTTATAACCTAAGTGGTGAATTTTATTTAATAATATTATGTTCATAAATCTCACATATTATATGTTTGTTGATTAATATTGTTGTAATTCCTACAAAGTTGTCTTTTGTGGCCAAATATATCACTCCATTCTATAATGAAGATCCATGTGAAAAGTCAAGGTGTTTGGTTTTTTCAAAACATTCTTTCAAAAAAAAAGTGTATTCTTATAATAATACAATATCTAATCTTAGATTGGTTGTTTTTAAAGTTTCAATGATTTTTCATCTCTTTCTAATACCTGCAATATCTTTGTCCAAACATTACATGTTGAGTACAGTAATTAATATTGCTATGATCTAATTTGGGAGATTTGAAGGCCTCATATTGCATGTTATTGGAACAACTACCTATTGAGGTGTATATTTTGGTTGATATTTCCTATATTAGCCTAAGGAATTGAATACAAAAGTAGAATTATTTGTCTTCTATAGTAAGATTTCAATCTGCCTTTGTGGTCTTTAATTGAGTTGGTAGCATGATGCCTTTTAGTTCAAGAATTGGAGTTTATTTATATAGTGTAGATAGCTTAATTGTGCAATTTTGTCATCAAGTTCTACCATTGCTAGAATATTATAAATAATATTTGACCATGATATATTGGACAATTCTAGAACTAACTTGTATTGATAAACGATCTCATTGGATTTTATCCTTTGGTTTCGAATGTTATGTATGAACAAAGATGTAACATAGTTTTGTTAGTAGTATGAATTTGAGCACTTTCTAGCATCTACTTTATCTTGTTTTTTTTTATATGAAGTAGAATGCTGCTAGAAGTTGTATTACCTCCCTTGTGTGGTTTATAAGTGCTTTATAAAATATATTAGATTTATAATAGAGTATTGATGCAATCACAATAGAGCACACTTGGCTTGCTGATGCATTTGTAAATGTTAATGCTTTCCAAAATACATTTATGACTATATCAATTTAGTATTCCAATTTGTCCTTGGTTGTTGGCTCCTTACCATTATTTCTTTTTATCACTAGCTATTAGATGAACTTAGATGAAGCTCTCTAATTTGGTTCTTTAATACAAGATATTTACAATCTTTGATATTAATGTTGATTTGCCTTTTGAATGATATTTGGTTGTCATCTTTTAATTTTATTAAAAAATCCAATCTATTTGAATCTTTTTTTAATTGATATATCTTCTATGTACCTTTTATTGAGGTGACAAAGATTGAAAGTATGGTCTATGGAGCAACATTGGATGTACTGAAGATGATATCCACTATATTCCATATTATACATTATTTTATATTTGTTGTCTAGTATATCTAGAATTATTTGTTTGGATAGGATTGTAGATTATAAAATTAGTATCCTTGCTTGTGGTCATGAGATCTTGAATTAATATGCTTTTATATCATCCAATATAATCACCTTATAGAAAGTTAAGTCTATCTTGGTTAAATATTTTTAGTTTTTAATGCTATGCAATAGATCAATAATCTATGCCCATATTGCTATTTTTTCATCTTTATTTGTAGTATCAACATCAATATATGGTTCTAATATTACAAATAATACTTCTTGGTCTTCAAGAATAAATTTATGTTTTGTTAGAATTTATCTCCTATCCTCAACTTAGGAGACTTTGACTTTAAAATAGTTGTTTGTTTTGAGAGACATGTATTTGAATGAATGGTGTAATTTTTGTCTAGTCTATAGATTGAGTCTTTTGACCTTAGGCCTGTTATCCAATACTTTACCTTAGACCATGTATTTCTCAATTTTTTCTTATATATCTTTGGAGTGCTTGGTGGTTATTTTGTCCAAGGTAATTTTTAAAGCTTATGTAAGAATGTGTATTTGCTTGCATTTTTTATATAAGTTTTGATACCACTAGAATATTAGATTCTAATTATTATTCCATTAATATTTTCTTCTTTATAGATTTTATAGATATTGGGTGTTTGAAGGGATTTTGATCTCTATTTAATTGAAATTTCTTTTGGTGTAGAGATTCAAGGATTATCTTGAATTCGTTAGCTTCTTCATAGTCCTTCCTCAAAAATCAAGTAAGGTTTAAAGAGACATATTCTATTAATTTCCTAAGTTCTTCTTCCTTTGTATGTATATGCAGGAGGTTGAAGTAGGTATATTGTCAAAGTACTCATTTTCCTTGTGAATGTCTATTTGTCACAAACATACTCATATAAGCCAATAATTACATATATAAATAGATAGAAATAAGTAAAAGTAGATAAAAGTAAGTTAATTCTATAGTATTTGATATGAAAGCTTTTTAGAAGCTTCATAGATGTTGCTTTGACTTTATAGGTGTCTTTAATTGACTTTTTGGATTAGAAACGTGGTCAACAAGTTGGCCATGTGCCACACATGTTATTAGCTTGAAGACCAAGCTAACAATATGGCCCACACATAGAAAAACTTGCCTTGTAAGTCAAGGCTTGTGTCCTACAAAGTCAACACATATTAGAGGTCCTATAGAATGTCACCACGTAGCTCCTAGTTAGATAGTATATATAGAGACAAGAATGAAGGTTTCTTCACTCTTATCAACTCCTTTCTTGCTTCCAGTGTAGTTTCAAGGGTCTCTAATTTTCTTGACTTTTGGCAATAGCCATTCCAGTTTCTCTTTCAATATACATACTTGTTTATTTATATATTTTTTTATCTTTCTTTGAATGAAGGCTCACTTGTATGAATTGCTTTTTCATTGAGTTCTTATCTTTGACAAATTAACAAGAGTATACCTACAATATCAGAGCTTTGTCTAATCTTGATTAAGAGTGGATTATCCTTTTTTTTGATAAGATATAAGCATATTAGAAGTTGCGGATTACCCTCTTCTAAATTGATATTGTTCTTAGTATTTTCTTTGTTCTCAAGTCCTCTCTTCTATTTGTCTTGAGCAATATTAGACATCTTTTCTTTTCTAAGTGTTATCATGGCAGAACTTGTTGAAATGAAGAATGCAATGGCACAAATGCAAGAGCAATTGAAGGAGTTAATGCTTATGATGCATCAACTCAATTTACTACCACAAGGAGCAACAAGATTGGCAGGAAGTGAAGATATAGAAATGGTTGGAGTTGCTTCAATATTTGTACCAAATCATATCCTATCTCCTATGGTGGAACGCCCTTCTAATGTTAGAGAATCAAGAATTACCATACCCAAGAAGTTTGATGGTACCAGATCCAAGTTTCGAGGATTTATCAATCAAGTGTAACTTGTGATTCAACTTCAATCTCAAAGCTATCTAACTCCAGGATCGCAAGTTAGATTCATTGGTACGCTTCTTTTAGGTTCAACATTATCATGGTTTTCATCTTTTCTTGAATGACGAGATCCAATATTAGATAATCTAGAGGCTTTTCTGATGGAGTTTTGATCCATGTGAGGAGAACATGATGCAATTCGTGTTGCAACTAATAAGATCCATATTTTACAACAAGGTAATCGATCAGTAACGTTGTATGCCTCACAATTTTGACAACTTGCAACTCATATCAAGTGGGATGATGCTACACTTATTAGCCAATTTCTCTATAGATTGCAATATGAGGTAAAAGAATTAATACTCAACTTACTTGATCTTCAAACATTGAGTCAAGCAATTGACTTTGCTGTGAAGTGCGACAATCACCTTTTTGAATTTCGATCTGAGAACCATACAAGTAGAACTCAATGTTACTATAATTCAAAGGCAACACCAACACCTCTTCAACACATACATTTAGAAGTAGAGGATATGTAAATTGATGTAGTATGTTTCACATTTCTTACTGAATAAAAAAAGACTCGTCGTCGTCACGAAGGATTATGTTTATATTGTAGAGAACCAAAATACACTGCTCAATATTGTCTAAAGAAACAACGCAACTACAAAATGAGGAGTATGGCTGTCAAAGAAGACAGTATGTCAGAAAACGAGTTTGTCCAGCTATAATAGGGACCGTGTGGCTGTAATCTTGTACAATATCTAGTAAAGGTCCTATTCTCTCCTCAGAGCCCTCTCTTTATTTTACACTAAATATTATTTTAGGACCTAAATATTACAAAGCCTCTGCCTTGTTAGATTCAGGAGGCTCAGCGTATTTCTTAGATGAAGAATTTACTAAAAGACATAGCATATCTTTAGTAAAGAAAACTAAACCCGTTCATGTAGAAGTCATAGATGGTCATCCATTGTCTTCTAGAGATATTACTCACAAAATTCTTCCTATAGAAGTAATAATCAATGGTCATAATAGCTTTGTAGTATTTAATATCATTAGATCTTTCTCTAATCCAATCATTTTAGGTTTATTGTGGTTAGAAAAATACAACCCTCAAATAGATTGGATTTTCCAAATTCTTATTTTCTCTAAAAGTATAATTAACAGTGTAGTTAATGAAGTAGAGAGTCATAAGTCCAGTTCAATTAAACCTGTGTTTATAGGTACAAAAACTTTCTTACATGCTGCTATGAAAGAATCATCATATATTATTTATACCACACCCGTTTCTAACGGTGCAAAGACTTCACGTGGCGTTCCAAGCCAATATCAAGAATTTCAAGATGTATTTGAGAAAAAGAATGCAGATACACTCCCAGAACATCGTTCCTATGATTCCTCAATCGATCTTTAAGAAAGAGCATAACCGCCATTCAGACCAATCTACAGTTTATCACAAAAATGAGTTGATTGAATTCAAGGAGTATATTGAAGAAAATCTAGCCAAGAATTTCATACGCCATTCTAAATCTATGGCATGAGCTCCAATTCTATTTTTGAAGAAAAAAGATGGATCATTACGGATGTGTATTGATTATCGAGGACTCAATAAGTTTACCATCAAGAATAGGTATCCACTACCTTTAATATCTGCACTTCTTGATCAGCTGAATTAAGTTAAGATCTATACAAAAATAGATCTCCGGGGATCATACAATCTGGTATGCATCAAAGAAGGAGATGAATGGAAGACTACTTTTTAAATAAGGTATGGACATTTTGAATACAACGTCATGCCTTTTGGATTTATAAATGCACCAGCAGGTTTTCAACATCTAATGAATGATGTTTTTTGAGAATTTTTGGACGATTTTGTGGTCTGTCATCTAAAAGATATCTTGATCTATTCTAAGAATCTAGAAGAATATGAACTTCATGTTCATCGTGTGTTATAAAAATTAAGAGATGCGGGACTCTATGCCAAGATAGAAAAGTATGTATTCCACACTGCTCAAGTCAATTTCTTAGGTTACATCATTTCAAATGATGGACTTATCATGGATCCTAAGAAAGTTCAAATTATTATAGATTGGAAGATCCCAAAAACGGTAAGAGATGTCTAATGCTTTTTGGGATTTGCCAACTACTATCGGATCTTCATCAAAGACTTCTCTCAAGTTGCAGCTCCACTTACACTTTTGACTTGTAAAGAGAAACTCTAATGGAATAAAGAAGCGGAAGTTACTTTTGAATCTTTGAAGACAGCGTTTGTTTTTGCACCAAACTTGTATCGTGTTGATTTTTCCAAAGCGTTCTTTATGGAAACAGATGCATCAAACTTTGCTTTGGGTGCGGTTTTGTCTTAAATGGGAACAGATGACAAACTTCATCCAATAGCCTTTCATTCAAGAAAATTCTCCGTAGTAGAAATCAATTATGAGATCCATGACAAAGAACTTCTTGTAATTGTGGATTCTTTTCAAGAATGACATCATTATCTAGAAGGCGCTTCCAGTCCAGTCACCGTGTATATGGAACACAAGAACCTCGAGTATTTCATGTCTGTATGTGTATTAAATCTTCGTCAAGCTCGTTGGAGCATGTCTTTATTAAGATTTGAATTCATCATCACTTATCGGCAAGGAAAATAACAAGGTTTATCCAATGTCTTGTCTAGACGTTCTTATCTTGTATCAAAAGAAGGAGATGCAGCTTTTGAGCGATAAAGAACGGTTCTCTTGAAGCCGGAGCAATTTCATCTTTGAGCAATAAAATCAACATTGACTGTTGATTTAACTTTTCTCAAGCAAGTCTAGTTAAGTATGTCTTCAGACCCTCTTGTTTATGATATCAAGAATAATTCTTCTAAATCTCAAGATCCCTCTAAATTCGAGTTCAAGAACAACCTACTCTATTTCGAAGGACACCTATATGTTCCAGAAGGAGAAGCACCTTTACGTATTTTTCAAGCTCGTCACGACTTCCCAACAGTAGGACATTTTGGATACAATGAGACTTTGGAGCTGATATCTAGGGATTTTTGGTGGCCTCAAATGTGAAAGGCAGTCAAAGATTTTGTACAATCTTGTGATGTTTGCTCAAGATCAAAAACTCCTCGTCATTGATCTTTTGGACTTCTTCAGCCAATATCCATTCTAGAACAACCATGGTCTTTTGTTTCTATGTACTTCATCATGGATCTTCCAATCTCAGGTTCTTATGACTCTATATTCATGATAGTAGATAGTTTTATCAAGATGGCATATTTTGTACCATGTATAAAATCTATCACAGGTAAAGAAACAACTAAGCTCTTTCTTGACAATATCTATCGCTATCATGGATTACCTAAGGATATTATATCATATAGGGGAACTCAATTTGTATTAAGATTTTGGTGGACTCTTTTCAAGATTCTAAAAGTGGATATAAAACTATCTTCGATATTCCATCCTCAAACCGATGGACAAACAGAGCGTGTTAATCAAGTTTTGGAGCAATATTTAAGATGTACCATTAACTTCCAATAAGATGATTGGACAACTCTTTTGCCATTGGCAGAGTTTACTTACATTAACACGATACATTCTTCTACAAAACAAACACCTTTCTTTACTAATTATGGTTATCATCTAAAACTTGATACTTTTAACTTTTCAAAAATTGATAATCCTGCTGCGAAAGATTTGGCGATTCATTTGTCAAAGCTACATGCAACGATGAAGGCGTAGTTAAAAGAGGCTCAAGAACAACAAAATGTCAATGCGGATGTCTATCGAAAGCAACAACCACCATTCCACTTGGGTGGTAAGATATGGCTACTTCATCGCAATATCAAGACCACTTGTTCTTTTGACAAATTGGACTATCGAAGGCTTCGACCATTTTCTATTTCTGCATAAATCAATCCAATTGCATATCATTTACATCTACCAGAATCAATGAAAATCCATCGAGTATTCCACATGTCTCTTTAATCATACAAGACAGTGGACATACTAAGAAGATGACAAGCTCCATCGAAGTGGACAATAATGAAGAGTTTGAAGTAGAAGAAGTCTTGGATTCAAGGTGGCACCGAACTAAATTACAATATCTTGTCCATTGACACTGATATGATATTAGTGAACGCACATGGGAGCCAGTAAAGAATCTTGCAAATGCAACAAAGATGGTGGAGGCTTTTCATTGACAAAATCCATCAAAATCAAGATGAAAACCTTTTTTTATAAAAGAAACAACATCTAGGCAAGATAACATTCTACTTTCAATCCTTGTTTGTAGCTTCTTTGTAGTTGTGACACTCAGGAGATGGAGAACCAACAACCAGCGGATTCGACTCAAGAGCCTTCATTTGCTGACTTGCCGGATGAGACATCACGATTGTCACAACCTTCAAGACGACATAATCGAGATGAAGATCTTCAAGAACGACATGTTATTCTTCGAATAGATGGCAAGATACAACGCATTTGGTATCACAACTTGGGAAGAGACTCTCGATGTTTGGTGATTGTGCTAGAGGTAGGAACAACTCCTGATAGTATTCCAAATGTTCTATTCAAACGAAGTTATGAAGGCCTCAACAATGATCAAATAACGGGGTGGTCTTCCCGCCCTGGTATGGGACACTACCAATGGTTGAGAGGTCCTATCAATCATCTTCGAAGAAAACAAAGATCAGAGTATGTGGCGAATAGAATTTGTCGCATCGTAGATTTCCTCAATATATGATGACCGCTCCTCGTAGAACTCGTCCCTAGAAGGGGGGATAATGTCACGGACATACTCATGTAAGCCAGTAATTATATATACAAATAGGTAGAAGTATGTAAAAGTAGGTAAAAGTAAGTTAATTTTGTAGTATTTGATATAGAAGCTTCCTAGAAGCTTCATAGATGCTACTTTGACTTCATAAGTGTCTTTAATTGACTTTTTGGTTTAGAAACGTGGTCAACAAGTTGGCCATGTGCCACACATGTTATTAGCTTGAAGACCAAGCTAACAATGTGGCCGACATATAGAAAAACTTGCCTTACAAGTCAAGGCATGTGTCCTACAAAGTCAACACATACATATTAGAGGTCCTATAGAACGTCGCCACGTAGCCTCTAGTTAGATAGTATATATAAAGACAAGAGTGAAGCCTTCTTCACTCTTGTCAACTCCTTTCTTGCTTCCAGTCTAGTTTCAAGGGTCTCTAGTTTTCTTGTCTTTTGGCAATGGCTATTCCAATTTCTCTTTCAATATACATACTTGTTTATTTATATTTTGTTACCTTTCTTTGAATGAAGGCTCACTTGTCTCAATTGCTTTTTCATCAAGTTCTTGTCCTTCACACTATTCTAGATCTACTTTTGTAGAGGGTGGTATATGTTCTTGTCAAAGTCTCCATATCTACTAAATATATCCTCTAATTTCTTGATTAACCATCCATTCTATGGTAAGCCTTGTTGAATTGGTGTCATCTATTCCTAGAGGGAGGAAATAGTATTCTCCTCATTCTAAATTCCCAACTGTATTTTTTTTTTGTACTTACAAGATTATTAAAAAAAAAAAGGTGTGACCTATGCCAATGTTGTAATGAAGATTCGTGATGATTTGTATTGTTGCATTTCCATTGTTGTCATTGCTTATGGCATCTTTCTCTGTGAGACAACTTAGATTTTTTCTTTGTCTTTTCAAGATGGTTGTTGTAATAAAGCTTTTGTATTTCTTTGTGCTTGCATGCTTCATCTTCTTATATAATACTTATATAAAGATGCTCCTATTCTTCTATATCTTTGATCTTAAGTGCATCCTTTGGTCTTGCTACGAGTGCAAAGGTATCGACCTTATTTCTACTTGTTGGTGCTCTAACATGATTGGCTTGCCTATCGTATTCTATTATACTTCAAATGTTGTAAAATTTGGTGCAATCTAAGCTTTGATAGATGATAGTTGCTTCACTAGTCAATACGACTTAATGCTATAGCTAAAATTTCATATAGAGATTTATGCAACAAATAAATAGTAAAAATTATGTTCATCTTAATTAGATTTGTATTGAATAAGTTTTGATATTGGAAAGACAAAGACTTTGGAATAATAAGTAATAATATGAAAAATAAATAAAATTTAAGAATTTTTCTTATATTTTCAAATATAGATGAGTTAAAGAACTAAATACATAGTCTTTTCTTCTTGCTTTTATAAATCTCAATGTGAAATTTTGGAGATTATAATACAAACTGATTATTGTTGGGATTGTTTGGCCATTGGTTTTGTAACAAATGGAAATGTCTTGGGCCATTTTATGTAATGAGCAATACTATGGCAATGGTGTCTCCAAGTTACTGTTGCTATGTTAAGGGTGGCAAAGGGGTCACATATAGTAGTGCAAATATGTCATAAAATGCTTAAGTGCAACTTTTGACTTGAGTGTAACCTTGTCTGTAACCTGTATCAAGTTAATCAGGCATGCTGCAAAATAAGAGTTTCAATGCTCTGTTGGATGACAATTAACATAATTAAGAGGTTGTCTGGCCACCAACTTTTTACATGTATACAATGAATTGATATGTGCCAATTTTTAAAATTTGATGACTGTTAATAAAAGAAAAACTGCAAGTAATTTAGCTTATACTTTCTAAATGAATAATTGTTTTATTAAATGGATTTATATTTCATTCTTTTAACAAACGTATTTTTGGAAACAAATTAGAAAGTGTTCAAAATTTTAATGTATTTCAGTACATGAATTAAATCAAGAGTGTGACAAGTTGTGTTATAATTTAGTATTTCTAATGAGAGGAAAAATAAAAACAAAAATAAAGTGTAAGTAAAATATTTGAGAATTCTTTACAGACTAAAAAGAAACATGAAAGTTACATTGTATTCTATCAATCACTTACAGTTTTGAATAATTTTTCCAAATTATAAATTACATAAAATGACGGTTTCCTCAACATCAAGACTAGGCAATCAGTCTTTGTGAAATTTTGAATTTATGTTTTTCGTATGTACGAAAATCTTTCTAATATTGAAAGTCATGAAATCCAAATCTATTCCTTAAGATAACCTCGTATCAATCTGTTGAAGCTGGCGATCCTAATAGAAGTGAAGGTAAATTATAAATACGAAGCCTCAAATTACAGATCTCAGTTGCCCAAAATTCTAGCGTAACCATCGCAGGCAAATCCCTGCTTCAACACCTCCAGGATCGAGGGAACACAACAAATCCTCGAATCAATATCCTTTCTCTACTATGCCATTTGCAACTTGTAGTTATTTAAAATTGCAATTGTTAATTAGAACCATTGCATCTTAGGTGAAACGCTTCTTGAATAGAGTATTGCGAGGTTTGTTCGGATCCCGCACTTTGGGTTTGTTGACTCTTCCACGACCGCCCGTGCTGAACATCCGTAGGGAACGTTAAAATTGAGCAGTCATCACACTTTCTCCAAATTCTGCCCTAAGTACCAGAACTTCGATACACGCAAGATTATAATATTCAGAAAAGATACACACAGACCATGTGATTCTAGTCATGCGTTGAAGGACACACCTATACTCGTAGTAGAGACGACCTTCGGCTCCCGAAATGTTACTCATATTGCCGTATCTTCGGGTGAACCTGTTACGTGTGATGTCATCCACATCCTCATCCAACTGCTCAATTCCAATTGAATCCTCCCCAGCATGAAGAACCTGAAAGAACATACATGTCACTTGCTCTTGCAAGATACTTGGGAACAAGGTAACACGTCATTAGATTTAAAGCTCACAGAAAACTGCAACTTAGATACCGACAAAAACACGCACCTTAGTTAACAGGTTCATCTGGTCATCAAGACTGTGGTAGCTCAACTCAGGCCCTGAATCTGCAGGTGGTAAACTCGTGATCACCTTCAGGCATCCAGAAAAATCCCACATACAGAGGTTAGCCTTTCCAAACATACTCTCAAATGTACTGAAATTTCTGAACCTAGTTGCTATGCAGACCACAAGCAATTTCCTGGAAAATTATGACATTTGTAATGGGGGGCTTGCTAGCTGCTACATTTCGTGACACATTCCTTCCCAAGGAGACGAGAACCAAGTCAAGAAAAAGTCACACGAAAGTCACACGAAAGTACCTTAAAGCTGTAACCTTGATCAATCAGAAACTGTTGCCTTTTCGTGGAATAGTACATTTCCTGTTCAATTCGACCGAAGATTATCATAAAAACATGTTTCAAAGATATTAACTCAATTCAATAGCTTAATGATACAACGCTCCGAGAGGACTTACTTGAGTGTCAGTAGAAACCAAAGAGTAGAAGAATGCATTGAACTCTTCTGTACCTCCTGCCATGCGATCCTTATGTTTACCCTGAATGACATAATCACAGCGGGTTATTCATAGAAATAGTTGTCATAATTCCTACATCCTGGCGTGCCGTTCTAAGTAACCAGCAATTTCTCAGTTCTGAAAAAATAGTCAGGAAATTCATGTCTAGATTATCAATAACAAATTGATATCCAAGCCGCAAGTTTTGCAAATTAAACCTAATCAATGACCTATCATTAATCGAATCGGACGAACATTATTAGCGTATTCAAACACAACGAAATGCAATGCGTAACCTTTGCTCGTAGAATACGACCCAATCGTTGAGCTTCTTGCCGACGTGAACCGGCGTGTGATGAAATCTGAATGATTACATTGGCTTCTGGAATGTCAATTGAATTGTCTCCCACCTGTTTATAGAAACAACTTCAGTTATCATCAAATGGGAAAGGCAGAACTAACTCAAATAAAAATCACGAGACAGGAGAAATGAAAACCACACCTTTGACAGGAAAACGGTGTTGACTTGCGGACTATGTTTGAATGCGTACAAGATTCGCGTCCGCTCATGATGGCTGGAACAACATTCCGCCAATTCAAACAATTCAAACATTCCGCCAATTCTAACAATTGGTCAAACATTTGGAGAGATTGTAGCAACTGAAGTCAACATAACTTGGCTGTGTCCTTGAGAAATTCCCTGTCACGTTGAGCATCATTACACTCAAAAAAGTCATCCAAAGAGATGCTGATAAGATACCTGGTTGGTCCATAAATGAACGGCTTCCGAAGCTTTGTTGCATACTCACGAAGTGCAAAAAGATTATCAGAGAAGACGATGATCTTGTCACCTCGTTGTTCCTCGTGGAAACGTATCAAGAACTCACAAGCACGAAACTTGTTTGGATTCATTACGTAAAGCCCCTATGACAATTTACACAACATCAGATACTAGAGTAGTCTATATTACGAATGTCGGCACACACGGAGAATTAAAATAGGGACATGGTGCAGAGAGCATTCAGTTGAATACATACAGTAAAATGATTACACCATATACTAAGACCACGGTAATAAGGTCCATTAATTAATGGAAAACACACATAATCTTTGACTTCGCATTACTTTTGGTCCAGTAAATATCTTTGAGCCCGCACTGTCTAAAATTCTCAATATTATGCTCAAGACCAACCTGTTTCTTCCTTGAATTTTCTTTCTTAAGGTATTCTCTGTAGAATTCTTTCGTCATCGGACACCAGACCTCCGCGCATTGCACATTTGCGATATAACCTCCTTTCACCAGATCCAGCCAATTTGCTTCATACAACTTGGGTCCGATCAGAAAATTAAGATCACTGATTCGTTCGTCCTCACGAACTAGTGTGGCTGCAGAGACAATTGAACAAATGTGTCAATTCAGTGATAGCAAATGTTCTCAGGTCCATTAACTTCCGGTGTTGAAATGCAAAGGCATGAAAACCTTGAATGTAAATTTCTCTGACGAAAACAGAGGCACGTTCTCATAGCTGGAAACTTCAAAGTTTCTCATAAGTGTACTCATGGATTAACATACATAAAGTCCAACAAGATTCGTGCAACTAATTGACATCAATTATTCGGCCGGTAATCAGCCTACCAGTAAGCCCGAGTTTGCAATGCGATTTTGTAATGCTGATGACTTTTCGAAACATATGTGCTGGTACAACATGCACCTAAGAACAAAGCCCACATGATGGTTGTATCTTGAGCGTCTCAAAGGAAAAGCTTAACACTCTTGAAGAGTGCGTCCAAGAACTTCAAGCCCCAGAATCTACAAGTACGGTAAACCTCGGACAAAGTATTCTTCAAAATATTTGATAATTAGAAGTACCTCGTCCATAAGTAGCAAGCCCCACTCCCGATTCTGGATTTCTTCGATGATTTTTTGAGACTCTTCTGACCGCTTGCCACCAAAAGCGACCATATTGTAAGTTGTTACCACTACTCCGACAGAGCCCCGAAACCTCTCTTTGCTGTCAGAAGTAAACCGAGAAATTTGATGATCCCCCACTGTGGACCACAATTTGAACTGAAAAGCCCACTGATCAACTGATACCGCATTTGTAGCTAGACATAACACGCTTTTGCTAATTCGACAAGCTGCTGATACACCAACAAGTGATTTTCCAGCCCCACACGGCAGCACTATGATCCCCGACCTGGCGCGTCCTGTCAGTTACCAGTGTTTCAAGTGATAAATGAGATGTCGACAGCAAAATTTACAAAATAATCAAATTTAGAGCCAGCCATAAAGACTACTTTGCAATACTCAAAATATGTTAACGATATTAAGTGAAAGTTCACACATTCCTACAGGGTCCTTAAAAGTCAAGATGCACTATAAAGGTTGTTTTGCAGACCATTTCCAAACATCTTGCTCAAACTTTTTTCTTGATAAGGTCGTGGTTGAGCCTGGGGCTTGAGTTTAATGTCCAAAGTTGGATTCACCTGCGACCCAACGGCACATTGATAAAACATTTTCGTCCTTTCCACGCAGCATGCTGGTCGCAAGATATTGTCAACACTGGATCTGAACACTTACATTGTCGTTTCGAAAGTCGTATTCTTCGAGCATCGGATAATTTAAAGCATTTGGCAGGCAGCGCTGTTTCACATGCTCAACCTGAAATTTCAAACACAAACTACCTGCATTACAATTAAGTAGTACGGTTCCAACAGAAACCAAAAAATGTCTTCAACCGATGAGCTGTTTCTACTCCAGAGAGCTGCTAGACATAAATGTGTCCAAAATATATTATATGATGACTTCAAAAGAGCGTTTTATCCATTTGCTACCCAACGCAGAACAAGGCCCAATGAAATTCTGACGCTGATTGAGGTTGAAAACCTGAGATGGATCGATCTCAAAAGAGTGTATATCCTTTTCTTCAGCATCAGCTACGGCGTCATCACCACCCAGCAGCTCGGGATCAGCTGCCCCAGTTTCATGAGGTGCTCTGCTGACTGTGAAAGATGAGGACCCAACTCCAGGTTCCTGCAAAAATCCATCAAATTTGATCAACAGTGAATCCATCATGAAATCCAAACGTTGGATATGGGCATTAGAAAATAACTGTCGTGACAGACTTCACAAACAAGACCAGTTTCTGCTGATCATTAGCATAAAGCTAAAACGGGATCATGTCTCGCTTCTAACGGCAGACAAACCAACATTACCAACATGAAGATCGAGTTCGACCTTGACATGAGAACATGCTCACCTCACTGGAAGCAAGTCTTGCTCGTGAAATGGTATCATCACGTAGTAAAGCCTGAAGAACCTACAAAAAACATCGAACTCAGTTTCAACACAAATCAGACACCAGTACATTGTTCGAGATTTACTTTATCCAAACTTTCACTGGAGCTGTTGTCCTACTTCAGCAGGATAAGAACTCGTGTAGGGATCAACCTCTGGAAATGGTGATTCCACAAAGTATCGATTCTTCTGAAGGACAAGCTTGACTTTGCCGTAGTTCTGGGTTGAACCCCGGATGAAGTCAAGAATCTCCTTTGGGAGTTTGGTCTTTGACAACCTGTCCAAAACTGTAATGATTGTTTCTGTTTCAAGACCCACAGAAACTGCTGCATACAGGGAGTGTGGTGTCAAATTGTATTCGTGCATTGACTCCGGCCTGCGTCCCATCACAAAAAACAATTCCATCAATAATGACCGATTCATCAGGGTGTACTCTCAAAAGCGAAAATGGTTTCTAGATATATATGTCACCTAGAACTGTTAATATACGTTTTAAGATACGAACCACGAACGCCGTGGAAAGAGGTGACTACGCACCTGCAAACAGGTTCCGCAATGGCGATGAGGAAGTCATACGCTTGCTTGTACAAACTTGAGAAAGTTTCCAGGAAAATACGACCATCAGCACACACCCACAACGGACGATTGCTATGATCTGGTTTCAATTCTAACTTTGTGAAATCCTGCCTCTTGATTTCTTGTACTTCCTCTAGGTCATCCATATCCATTGCACCTATATCGACAATGAAAATCTCAGAAATTAACTTAAAGAAGCAATGGTCGATAATTACTACGTGAACTCTATCTTTGAACTAGATACTTCTCAATTCATCAGACACATGCAACAAAGCCCGATATCATGCTCAGGGTTTAAGCCAGAAAGAAAGCACTTGAGGATCGCTAGAGCAATTTAGTTTCCACAACTAAATTAATAAACACTTAAAGATACAACATAGATTGTGCTTGTGTTACTCAATCTTTCTTACGGATTTAATTAGTATTATCCACCGACTGGCATAACCAATATTCACTATGACACTGTCTCACAAATCACGACAATATTATTATGAACTCACATTAGTTGCAGCTAAATCACAAACAGATTCTCTGAGATTCTGCCCGAATTTAAATTTGTAACAGAATATCTTTAACAATGATTGATATACCTCCCCATTGCAACTACACATCAATCCTCATATTACCAGCTAAACAACCAAAAAAGTACGCACAAACTGGAACCAAATATAACAGAAGCTCTGCCTACTCATAAAAATAAAGATTAAACAAGATAAAGTGAAGAAATGAAGAATGAGCTCACAAATACTGGTGAGTAATAAAACCTTCCCAAGAATTTCAACTCAAACGACGATAGTTCAGGCTGTTGAAACTCGTCTCGACTGACCAAACGTATCCGGAATCACCACAACAATTGCCTCACTCCACGTCCAAACCCCCACGCAGATAGCTTAAACCACTCAAACGGGTAATCCCTGACTCACTGTGCTGAAATTGCAATAGAATCACTGAAGAAGACTACTAATTCCAATTGATGAAGCGTGATCATCAAGCAACCGCGAAACGCCTAGATCCAATTTACCAATTCAATTCAATACAATGCCACGGAGAATTACATCTCAACCGGAAAGAGATTGTTTATCGACAAGAGATTGTCGCTATCTGGATCGTATGGTGTGTTCACAGCTTTCCGCTAACAGTAGCCAACCCTAAACCTCAAAGTGTGTGAAAGATACTTGGCTCCCGTCAGGAGAAGCTTGAGCCTCGACCTAAGAATGGCAATTAAACGCTGATTCGACCAAGACCTTGTTAGTTAACAGCAAAATTCGATCGCATGAATTTTCATAACAACGATGAGCAATCCGTCATCCGCACCGATTTCTTAATCCATCGTACAGAAATGGCATTCTGCGGTTATAGAGGGGTCCAAGCTATTCTTATACTTTTCCCCGACAATGCCACGCCCCATCCACGTCACCGGTTCAGCCACGGCGGCAGGTGGAGGGAGCTTCCACGTGAGCGGAAATGAAATACCATTAAACATTATTATTATTATTATTATTAACATTTTATTGCTGTTTCCTTCATCCATTTCGACAGATCGAAATGAATGTGTTTCAATATCCTGTTATATCAAATGAATTTATGAAATGATTATACAGGGTAAATGAGTTATTTCAAAAATTGTCCTGATTGTCACTACTTTCTCATTCATTTTTATATTTTGCATTTTTCAATAAATTTTTCAAATTTGTAAATAAGTGATCAAATGTTTTGTTTGTGGACATAGAAATTTGAGGTTGGAATTAGGTTAATTTCTACAAGTTTTAGTAATAAGTTTGTGAGATTTGTGACATTGGTTTTTAATGTTTTATATGTTTAGTTTATATTCAAAATATAACTTTAAAAAAATAGAGATATAATTCAAGTCTTTTAAATAAGATTCACATGTGGATTAGAACCTAAGTGAATATATATATATATATATATATATATATATACTAGAGGAAACTTATTTAACTTGAGTATATTAAATGATTGTACAATTGTTGCAATAACCATTAAATCACTGATATTTGTATATAGTAGAGATGTTTTTGTAATAAAAATGTATTATAAAAAAATTACCAAAAAGCATAGTAATCTTTAAAAGTTGTAGAATTTTGTTTTTGGTTAAGAATAAAGTTTTATAATGGTTTAAACCTTCTTAAAAGTTTAAATTAATAAATGAGCACTCATAAATAAATCAAGTTTATTGAATCAATTTATTGTTATTTTTACATTAATTTTTTTTGTATAAAATTTTGTTGGAAAAATCCAAATTCATACACTATATACATGGAAGATATGTTAAATAAAAATAACATGACATATAGAATTATCCAACTTAGTGCATTGCATATGTAAGTTAGAAATTGATTAAGATGTTTTTTTTTTTTTTTTTTTTTTTTTTTTTAATGAAAATAAATATGCAAAGAAGATAATTTCAAAACATGTAATTTGTAGCATGTATATTATCATATTCTAACTAATTCAAATAATAATGGATCCAAGTACAAAAATGCTCAAGATGGGAGTTGGGAATGGAGATATGAGACAAGGAGAACAAGAAGATCAAGATGGAATGGGAGATGGTTCAAGATGAGGTAGAATTGATTCTAAACGATTTAAATCTATAATTCTAAACAATGCTAATAAATGGTTTTTGTGGACAAACACCATTTTAAAAAAAATAAATAGATGTATATAATTTTTTTATAGATTTCACATTGCTTGAAAATTATAAATTGTATTATTTAATTGTTATTTGAAATAAAAAATTATTTATAGTTTCTATTACATGAAATTGGTTTTTTTATCATTTTAAAATATTTTTAATTCTTAAGTATATAGGATCTAAGAATTGAACAATTATTTTTTTTTATCCAATTGTATGTATTATTTTAATGTCAATTTATGCAACTTAAGCTCTTAAAAATATATAGTACTATAATTTATTATTTAATTAAAATATAAGATTTAATATTTGATATTTAAATATTTAGTTGTTTAAATTGAAGTTGTTTGTTGAAGTTGTGTTGATTTGATAATTTTATTAAATTACTTTAATTTTTAATTTTAAAAATTTTCTTTATAAGTAGAAGTACAAGAATATTTGGTAGATAAATTAGAGGTATCTTTTATTTGTTGTATTTATATGCAAAACTTAATTTAGATAAAAATATGAAAAAATTGATATTAGAGAAATTTCACAATATGATCCTATTTTTGGCATTATTTGATAATATGACCCTATTTCACAAAAATTTGTAAAATAATCTTCTTTTGAATTTGAACAATCAAACAATCTACATAGAGAACCATCATCAATTACAGCAACTCACCAACAACTCACCAACTCACCAACTAACCATTGAGTGTTGTGATCTTGAATATATTCAGAACATACTACCTACTAGAAGCATCTCTTCTTGCATTTCATGTAGAATAGGTAATTGATACAACATGTTATATTGCTTCTATTCACACAGTATTAGGAACTTGAACAAATAGAATTCTAGGTGTAGGAACTTGAAAGATCAAAATTGACTTTGTCATCATGCTTCCTATTCAAATGCACAATGTTCATCCACCCAAGGCCTTTTTAATAGAGGTTGTGTATACTTTCTTTGATGACATTAAATAAACTATTCAAGACCATGTTGTTGTAAACAACAACTATAACGTGAAGTTTTGCAACACTCAAAAGATGATCCTAACATGCTGCAAAAATGTGGAGTATTTATATTATGTCCATGCAAACTTCAATAAGAAAATAAAGGAAATAAAGGTAACTCAGCTAATCTTAGATCATGCTTACCAAGGAACATTGGCAAAACCAAGGAGTTATACAGTGATTCTAAATAGATGGTTGAATAACTTCAAGAGTGGCTACTAGAAATTGATCAAATATTAAAACCAAAAGCCAAACAATCTTTTTTTTAAGAAGACCTACAACATTGAACTCACTTATGGCATTACATAGAATACAAAAGAAAAAATGCTATATGAATTTGTAGATACGTAGAAGGAATTATTTTGAGTCGTTGAAAGCTTTACAAAGAGATTAATAGAGGTTAATTCCAAAACTATTGCCTATCTCAAAAGAATTGAGACTTTAAATGATGGAGACATGATTTAGTGATTTAAAAGGCTTTGTTTGTCTAGAAGCTGCATGGCATGCTTTCAAGTACCTATAAAAATTTGTTACAATTGACGCTACTTTCACCAAAAATTGATTTGTTTAGTAATTTGTTTTGGTAGTGGAGATGGATTGAAAGGATAAATTTAATAATTTTAGCTTATAAATTGGTACAAATAAGTTAGCTTACCAAATAAGTACAAGGATACTCGATATTGATTTCTTCAACTTAAAAGAGACAATTTTTGAAGTGAATTTACAAGAAACAACCATCATCAATGCTAGAGAAAAATGATTGATTGAAGCTTGTGTATAAATATTGCCTCTTGCAATAAATTAATAGTACTACTTTCACATTACTGAAAATGTAGAATTTTTTTTTTTGAGATTGAATGCAAGAAAGCTTTTTTGGCATTTTCTTATGCAAATATTGCTAAAATTTTTAAAAAAGCATTGAAGAAAGTTGAAGAGAAGAATGTATTAGCAACAAAATATATCAACAATATCTCTCATGAACAATGGGCAATCTATGCAATTACTAGTCTACGGTTTGATCACGTTACCTTGAATCTTATAGAAATTGCAAACTGAGATATAAGAGGGATACATAAAAAATTGGTGATTAAAATGATTAGTATAATTTATGATCATAAAATAAAGAAGTTTTATGAATATACAAAAATTATCCAAGAATGATCTACACCATTAACATTGGTACCTATAAAATGCTTCAATGAAAAATTTGATCAATTATATAATAATTACATCATTATTTCAATTGCCTTTATTAGAACCATGGTATCAACATCCTCAGGAAAGAAGAATATCATTACTTTGCTATCAAATGCTAATGAAAAGATAAGTTGTAATTGTAAAATATATTAGTATTTCTTGTTATCGTAGTGCTATGCCATTGCTTTTGAACTCAAAGTTAAGGTTTTCTATTTTGTTGGTATTTCCATTATATATGATAGCCAACTATTATATGTTGTATTTTTGTCTATATCATTCAATGACCATAAAGAATTTGTGCCATAATAACATTGCACCACTAATTATGAAACGACCATTTGGAAGATAAAAGAAAAAGTATTAAGAAAGTAAAAGGTAAGTAGTTGGAAGCTTGACTTGTAAAACATGTAGAAGATAAGGATACAATAGGAAGACATGCAGGGAGGCATATCCATGACGATGATGGTAGAATGGCAAATAGAAAAAATAGAAATATAAATAGATCTTTTATACTAGAATATATATATATCTATCTATATATATATATATATGTATAAAATATGACTAGACTATTTTGAAAAATCTAAAATCCTTCTAATCTATAGCAACATAAAGTCTTATTACAAAATAAGACAAAACAGACTAGGATAAAATTGAATGGAACTAAACATAATAGGATATTAAAGACAAAATTGAGCAAATAAAAATGAAACACAATAGAACTGAACAAAAAGATACAAAGTCAAATTTTACTAGAAAGAAGCGTCTGAAGCCATTCTTGACCAAATACTCCAAAAGGCCTTAGCCAGTCTTATTTATACCTTGTTCTATTACCTTAGACTTTCTAGAATGTTCTTAGGTAGTGGGCTCCATCTAAATAAACACCTTAAACTTCTTTTTTAGAAGGTTTCATGGTCGACTTTATCTAAATAATTGCCTTAATTCTTTCTAAAATATTCTACGGTGGATCCTACCTAGTCTACTAACTTAATCTCAATTCTAAAAACTTCCATGGTTCTAACTATCTATCCTTATATAAATATCATAACTACACCTTATTATAATTAATCCTCATTTATTATTGTGGGATGTCCTTGTTTTATTCTTGATAGTATCTTGGAATTGTTTCTTGAAAATAGAATAATCTTTTGAAAGAACATTGTATTGAAGTTGTGGTTGTCTACTACCATGACAAAGGTATTGCTACTCCAAAATGATATCTACTTCATATTTATATTGGTCATTAACTACAATTAGTAGTCGTAGTGGTTGATATTAATCGAAAAAGTATTTTGGCTTGGTATAAAATTCCTTTAGTTATAAAATATAAAAGACTAGATGGATTCAAATATGTGGTGGAAGCTTGAGGTAGTATGCAACATCAAAAATCATTACAGAAATGTAAAAAGATCTAAGCCACTGAGGTGCTAATTTACAAATTTGAGTTGATTTAGTAAGTGGCAAGTTGGCATTAAAGAGTAACATCTAATCACCTTCTCGAAAGGTCTTGTATTGCTAGTAGTTATTTACATACTGCTTCTTTTGATTTTGTGTAGTAAAGAGGCGGTGCCGTACTTCTTGTAAGGCCATTGTAAGCCATTATATAAATTCATCCATTCTCAGGTTGTTTATGTCAATGGGATGATAGGAAGTTGCTGGCATAATCGGATACTCATTGATATTAAAAAAAAATAGTGAATGATTGATACTTATTTGAATACTTTGATTTTAAGTAAACTTCAAAAACATCAAGTATTCATTTCAATCATTATGATGAACCACCACAAATACCTAGAGCATGTCCTCCAAGGTTTGATTTGTATACTATGATTGTCCATCTATTTGGAGATGGAAGGCTATAAACATGGCAAGTTGTGTACCTAGTAGCTTAAACAAGACTTATCAAAAACTTTCCAATAACTGTGGATCTTGATCTGAAATAATGATACAAGGTAATCCATGGTGACAAAAGACGATATCAAAAAAGACTCATGCAAGTGTTGAGGTATCAATATTCAAACACTGTCGTGTTGTGGTTTGACTACTATATGAAAATAATGTAATTATGTACTTAATATATAATTTATAAAGTAACATGGTGAGAGCCATGTTAGTAGATTTTAGTTGGTTGTAGAATATAATTTGATTATTACTTTGAGAAGAGGCTGTTTAAGAAGATTACTTTAGAATTTGTATAACTTTAATTTCCTTTTGATAGTGGCTTTTAAGATTGATTTTGGTTGATAGTAACTTCTAAATATTTAGAGTCACCTTTGTTAGACATTGGTGACATTTGAAAACTTATTTTGGTTCTTTTATTTGGTATTTAGAGCATACATTGTGTAAATCTTATAAGAAAAAGGATTGAAGAAGGATTTTGGTAGCAAAGAGAGTAATTAGGGCACCAATATAGATGAATGGAGATGAAAAATAAAAATCTCCATTCCTATTGGTCAAAAATCATGACCTATGGGCTTTGAGGAGGCTGTCCGAGGCCATATTAGGGATTAGGGTTAGTTTCTCGAGCCCATTCGAACTTTGAAGGCTAGGATCAGAAGGTTAAGGTTTTTGGTTAAGATTTTGGTACAAGTTTTGTGTCATTTGGGGTTTTTATGAAGAAGTTATAGGCGCTCAAAGTTAAGGTATTAGTTTTGGACCTACTGTCACTCTTTTGGGCATAACGCACGCGTATGGATGGCAATTGAGGATCGGCGATTGTGACTGAAGAGAGCACTTTTGCGGCTATACTTTTTGTGTACTGCTTACTGGATTCTAAGTAAGGATGAAGGAGTTATTGGATTTTGAAGTCAGCACATGCAATCTAAGGATAGTAAGTAAACCGATTTACTAGTGTTTGTCTCTTGAGCTATATCTTGAGCAATTTGACAAGGTTTTGGCTCAAAATTTCAAGGGATGTGTAATTTCATGTTAATAAACTTTGTGCATAAGTTTTATGACATTTGAAGTTCAAGTTTTTGAGATATAAGGAAAATAGTTTTTTGGGTGCTTGTAAATTAGGGTTTGGAGTGTCTGCTAGGGTTTCTTAGATGCCAAAAGATCGGGAGTGAATTTACGGTTGGTTTTTTTGTGGTAAAATTTTAGAATAAATTAAACCTACCTTATAAATTTGAAACAAAATGAATGGTTAGATCAATAGTTATGATTTTCTAAAGTTCAAGGCGAGAAAACCCTTCGTGGAAAAAATATGTTTTGAAGGGATTTTGTTATATTTGGAGTTTTATACAAAAATAAAGGAGTTTTGGAAGCCAAGAAAAGAATCATATAAAGGTTTAAGGTATGCTCTCTATAGCTAGATACCCAGTGTATTCCTTGATAGCAAATCACGCCATACGACAACGCACCACAACTTAATGAAGTTGCTTTGAGAATAGATCTACAAAGATGGCAATCGCGGTATGATTATGAAGCATCTACGGCAAATATATAATGAGATGTATTTTTACCTACTCCAAATATGCTATAGATAGGAGAATTGGCTACATTAGTCAAGTAGACGCTGTATTGTATGTTTTATTATGTTGACGTGATTCACTAGAGCATACAAAGGCTCGAACATCATGATCCAAATCTATCTAAAATCATGTCTTTGAGATTTGTTCTAGAGTCTTTTCTTATTCCAAATGTCCAGATATTGGGATGTCATGTCTTTCTTGAAGTATGCATGTTTGGAATATAGCATTGTTAGGTACATAAATCTACTTTTTGAAATAGAACAAGCTATCACTAAGAGTGTAATCTTGATACTGTATGTTGTCTACCTTGAGTCAATCGCTAATCATCTTGAAATAAGCATCTTGATACGTAGCTTCCTTCCATTCTACTTCTTTTGTCAAATTTGAAATGACATTATTAATGGTAGCAACTTCTAACTTGTCTCTCAATTCATCTTTTAAGTCTGGTCTCTGTGATAAGCTATGTGGGATAGTATGTTTTTGTCCTTACTTGTACTCAAGTTGGATATCAAAAATGTACAACTATACTTCTAAACAATGATGTTGCAATTTTATATTTTCCAATATAAATCATTTAGCAAGGATCAATGGTCAATCCAAACAACCATTGGTTTTTCCAATAGATAGTGTTGCCACACCATTGTGACATATATAATTACTAATTGTTCTCGATCACATGTAGAGTAATTGTGCTCTATTATTGTGAGCTTACATGATTCTTATACCACGCATTGAAGGCTCCTACCAAAGTTTTGTTAAAAGACTACTCCAATAATAAAATTAGAAGCATCATTAACAAGTGTACAAAGAAGATTAGGATTATAGGGTTGCAATATTAAAGTAGTAATGAGTGCCTCCTTCAACTTATCAAAGACATTTTGCTACTTGAGTTTCTATTCAAATGGGGCACCCTTCTCCAATAAGTTTGTTAATGAGGCACCAATATGAATAAATCACCGAACAACACAATGATAGTATCTAGCAAAGCCTAAAAATGAACAAACTTCAAAAGTATCTTTGAGGGTTGGCCAATCCTCCACTGCTTTTATATAATCTTATGTGATTATTATTTTACTTACTCTAAACTAATCTAATCAGAATAAACTTGTATAAGAGAATTTGAACATGAAAAAAGATTATCTGCATGAGTTTTCACATTAAGATCATACAATTAATTATCTCTTAATTAACTAAAATATCTAAGAATGTTATATGTCTTTTGCATTCTATAAAAAAAAATATTGCAATCAATAATTCTATCTTATATATTCACTGTCCTTTCCTTTCCAAACTTATGACAACAATAGGTAATATTATCCTATTTTAAAAGACTACATAAAACATTCTATAATCCAATCACTAGAATTCTCTAAAGTAATTTTAATTCATAGTAATTTGCTTCACAAAATTCCAAGCTCTATAGACTTCTTCTTGAATCTCAATATTCAATATATTATAATTTTTCTAATTATATCCATACTTCACAAAAATCTTTGATTATCAACTTTCCAATCCTCCACTTATAATTCAGTACACAATAAATTTAATTTCTTATTTAGCATCATCTAAATCAAATCTTTCTTTCATTCCAAAATTTTACTTCACATTATTCAAATTCTATCCATTATTCTTCTTCTACAAGAAAACAAAGAAACAAAGAGGTAGCACCAAGCTTATCTTGGTTCATGACTATCATAATCTATCTCTTTCTACTTCTTCTTCAAACTACTTATGCTTTTCTCGAAATGCCAACCACTACACAATCAATGATAATTACTTTTTTTGATTACATCATCCATCCTGCCTTCTAAATTATCCATTCATCAGTTTACTAGCTTTTCTTAATCATACATAATATATGTTGTAAAATAAAAAATATCCTACCTATTCTACATAGCCGCACTCCTATCTGTATAGCATCCTTGCAAACATAAAATTTGTAAAAACAAACTTCTTCAACGAAACCCTTACAAAGTTTTTAACCTTCTAGCTTGCTTGATTAATCAATCTCAATATTCTCCATAGGTGGTTCTACTGATTCCGATTCTAATGATATGTCTTCATCTTCCTCCGATACTTTCATTGGCTCTCTCCTCAATTGGAATGATAAGTCCTCATTATATGCTCTCAATTTATGAAATTAAGCCTCTAACTACAAAATCTTGACATCTTTTGCTTTCAAATAGTACTGTTATTGCCTCACCTTTTCCTTTAATTCACCAATTGTTGAAATGGGTGGAGTAGACAATTGTCATTGATTAATACTGGCTAAATCACCCTCTAATTTTGTCACTACAACCTTCAAGGTTTCAATTTCTATTTGTAATATTGTCGTTTCAATTCGATAATGATCACCCAATATCTGCTTTTCTTGTTCCAATAATGCTATCTTTTCTCATTCCATTTTTAATTGACACTTCATCTTTTTTTTGTTCCAACATTAATGTCCTATGAATTTGGATTAGGTCTTGTTTTTGACCTTCCATGATACATTGAATGCATTTTTTTTTTTTTTTTTTTTTTTTTTTTTTTTTTTTTTTTCAAGCTTCTTTTTGTCTTTGAATTTATGCTTCAATAGCAACTTGGATTTTGCATTTTCTTAGATAATTTTATCTTTTTTCTTAATTTGGCGACTTTGCTTTCATATTTCTTTCTTGCTCATATCCAATTGATATCTTAAATTTTCCTCTCCATCCAGTTTACTCATCATGAGATGTAATTAAAAAATCTGAGCCAATATGACATCCTTGAGATTCATTCTTTTTGGTATTCTATCCTATAGAAATGCTAATTGGTTTGTATCCATCGAAATAAGAACTTTAGCTTCTACCTCGATTACTAAACAAATTAGAATCTGCTTTGGTATCATCTTTGGTGTAGCTTTTGGTCTCAGCGAGTTATTTGATTCTTCAATTTTGTGTACCACGACCTTGGACTAGCTATCAGTGCCGTTAAATTCTAAATACTTTGTTGAGGCATTGGAGAGGGCATATTTTTTTCTTTTACTGGCAGTATTTGATTCAATGTATATGCAATCACAGAGTGCACATAATTAGAGTAAAGCAAAGATGTAAATTTTTTCATCTTTTGCTTGGCTACCATCTCCATATAGATTTTAGTGGCTATATAAGCTATCCAATTAAATACCATACCTTTCAACGTTCCTACCATAGCAAATAGTAGTCGTTTGGACATGTACTTGGTATGTTGATTTAAGCCTAACTGCTTTTCAATGAAACACATTTACTTCATAAGCTCTAGTGTAAGTGCCATTGCCATTTACCAACTTTGATTCTTCTCGAATGATGACATATCACCTTTAAAATAACTTCTTGGTCTGAAATCGTTGGATGCTTGAGCACCCACTGCAAGGTCACGAATTAGGAGGTGCACTACCTTTTGTAAGATAGTTTCATCGATCCCAATAATACTCCCCTTGACAACACTCAAACCATCCTCTGGATCATAATTGGTTATATATTCTTCCAATAATTCTACATCAATTAGTGGCAAATCATTAGACTATTGTAAAAACTATTATAACTATATATTTCTAAAATCTCTTTGTCTTTTTGCGTTCTAGGAGAATTCTAACTTTATTAGTTCCATATTGGTAAGAACCACTAGAGAGGGCGACCTCAAACTGCTCTTAGCTCTCACATTACGACAACTTTTCTCTCTTTGCTTCTTACTTTTTACATGCAGTAACACAACTTTCTTACTTATTGAAGTAAATCCTACACTCCAATAATTACACCTCAAACAATAATGTTCAAAATGCTAAAGAAAACTTCCACTAAGTACCCCACTTCTAACCTTTTAATCAAGATATGGATCAAGAATCTCTAATCTTGTTAACTAGAATCTCACTTCTAATTTTTCTCACTAATCGGTATTTGGACCCACAACCAACTACTAGCAATCTTTAATAAGTATCATATACCTATGAGTATACAAAAACTAACATTAATAGGTAAATCCTCTTCCTTCCATTTTTTTTTTTAAAACCTGCCATGGATTTACGTATAATAAAGTTATAATTGGTTTCCATTGATATGTGTGATAAATTGGATACCCAAAAAAATTTCCAATTAAATTGAACCATTAGGAAAACCTTCTGCTACATGATATGGTCTATGCCAATGGACTTGAATTTTTTCCAAAAAATTGTTAAATTAGCTATCATAAAGAAGCACTAGATCATTGGATAGAAAAGCTTTGGAACATAATTTACTATCATAATAAATCTTACGTTGTTGTAATACATGAAGTCTTGCTTGAGAATGCTCTTAGCACCTAGTTGTGAAAGGTAGAATGGAAATTGCAACAACAAAATCCTAATTCTAATAGAACACTAACAATGCTAAATAAGCTTTAATCAAATTTAGAGAAACCTCAAAGGAATTCCAAAGAAACAATAAGAAATCTTAAAGAAATATTAGAATGATTACAAATATATTTCAAATACATCTCAATTCAATCTTAATTTAATCCTAGTTGAAATCTTATTGGACTGCATTCAAACTTTAGGCCAAAAACTAACTAAATCTTAAATCCTAAACAAACTCAAATAAAATCCTAAAGCCTAAATCAAATCTTGTTCAAATCCTAATCAAACTTTAAACCTTGAATCAAACTCTAAATCCTAAATCAAATCCTAAATTCTAAATCAAATCTTAATCCTAAATCAATCCCTAATCAAATCCTAAATCTTAAACCAAACCTTAATCTTAAATCAAATCTTAACCAAATCCTAATCAAATCCTAATACTAAATCAAAACTTAACCAAATCTTAATTCTAAATTAAATCCTAACCAAATCCTAATCCTAAATCAAATCCTAACCAAACCCTAAATCCTAAATTAAATCTTAACCAAATCCTAACTTTAAATCAAATCCTAAATAAATCCTAAATCCTAAATGCTAAACCAAACTCTAATCCTAAATCAAACCTTAATTAAATCCTAAATCAAATCTTTATTAAATCCTAACCAAACTCTAATCCTAAATCAAACCCTAACCAAATCCTAACTCTAAATCAAATCCTAATCAACCCTAAATCAAATCCTAACCAAATCCTAATCCTAAATCAAATACTAACTAAATCCTAAATCCTAAACTAAATCTTAACCAAATCCTAATCCTAAATCAAATCCTAAACAAATCCTAAATCCTAAACCAAATCCTAATTCCAAATCAAATCCTAACCAAATCCGAACGAAGTTCTAATCTTAAATCAAATCCTAATCAAATCCTAACTCTAAATCAAATCCTAACCCTATATCAAATCCTAACCAAATCCTAAATCCTAAACCAAATCTTAACCAAATCCTAACTCAAAATCAAATTCTAAACCAAACCCTAAATCCTAAACCAAATCCTAATCCTAAATCAAATCTTAGTAATTTCTATAATAGTTTTAAACCTCAATAACTATTGAATGAACCGTTGATCCTAACTCAAATTTTGCAAAATTCTTAAAAATTAAGTTGAAAATAAGCACAAAACTTTTGAAAAGGATCGGAATTACTAAATAGACAATAATCTCAAAAATGCGCTTGAGTATTGACTAGCCACCTTCTCTAACCTTGATGCTAATCTCTCACAGCCAATATCTCTCTTTTTCACTATTTGATTGATCTCAAAATTCTCATACACATAAAAAAAACAGGTTTAATATCTTCTTACATAAATCTTACTCCAATCTAATTAATAGATTGCAAGAAATCTTAAAAACCCTCACTAGACCTAAAATTCTACTTTTTGAAACCTTAACTCACTTAAACCTAAATAATCCTTAATTCAACCGTTAGATTGAGTTAAGAATCACAATACATATTAAGCACAACTATGACCATTAATCTACAAAATTTCATCCGTAGATCTATTATAAAATTCTTGAAATCACTAAAAACAACAATCCTATTTTAGTTCAGAAAATCCAAGTCATCCAAAAATAATCTTGACTTTGTAAAGCTCTTACAAAGTCATAATAATTCCAAATTGCCCAAAATTAATGCTTATAAAAACCCTATTTAGTTTTCTTTCAAACTCCACTCTCCAATTTGCCAAAGAATCCCTGAGTTACTATAAATACTCAGTTTTATATCTTAGGATCTGATTTCAACCCAGGTTGATAATCAACCCTCCTTGGATATCAATATCTAGTATTTCTAGGTAATTTTTACTAGAATTTACTCTTAACTTCCTTTTAAAGATGTCTATATCATTTAATATTCCAATCTATCTTATTTTGCCTTATTTTTGGTCCTACAAAGTAAGTAGAAGCTATTTTTTTTAAAAGGGCAGCATTACTACTAAAAGTTTTACTACCTTCCTATCTTTTATCTATATTCTTTTACTTTTTCTTTTAACTTGGCTCTTTTATAATAAGATCCATATTATTATCTTTCACCATATGATCATGTTACAACATGACAACGTCAACATTGTGTAGCTTCCATAGTTAGAAGAGCCACAGCCCTAATTTCATCTAATTTTTTCAATTCTGTGAATTGAAATTGGAGGGATTCTTTCTAGCGAAGACGTTCATCTAACACAATTCTTAAAATCTGAACTTTCCATTCAATTGATAATATTACTTTTTGCTTGTACACCAATTGAAGTGGTGTGGAATTGGTAGTAACTTTATATGCAATATAATAAGTGCAAAAAACGGCAAACAATTTAGTATCCCAATCTATTTTTGCATCAAACTCTATCTTAGTTAAAATTTTGCACAAAATACTATTGGTCTTTTCAGTCTGTCCATAGGCCCAAAGATGATATAGAGTTGTTTTTTGATATTTGATTTCATATTTATCCATCAAGGGTGCAATCATAGAATTAATAAAATAGGTGCCTCGATCACTAATCAATTCTTTGGAGACATCTAAACCGAGTGATAATATTCTTATATAAAAATATGGCTATTATATTGGTATTATTAGTTTTTGTTGCCATTGCTTTAGCCCATTTTGTTATATAATCTGTCACTACCAAAATATATCTTTTCTATCCATTATGTGAGGCTGAAACAATTGGTCCTACAAAATTAATACTTCATTTTTCAAATGGTGCTTGTGCCAAAATTGATACCAATGATATGGTAGAAGTTCCAGTAGGACAATCAATTCATTGACAAAGATCACAACGTCGGACATATTGGTGTGCATCCGAAATTATTATTAGCCACCAATAACTAGTCATTAGAGCTTTATGAGCAGTAGTATCACCAGCAAAATGTCCACCACATGTATCCAAATAGCAGCCTTCTAATATAGTACACACTTCACTTTGAAAGATATAGTGGTGTAAAATTCCATCCCCTCTTTACTTATATAAGGTATCACCAATCATCATATATAGCACACTTTTTAAAGTCAAGCGTTTCTTAAGTTTCTCACTATAAGTAGGTAGAAATATTTGAAATGTCAGATATTAAATCAATTTAATACATTCGGATGTAATCATGTTGATGGAAAATAATTCTGCATCAAGTAGGGCATCATTGATAGGCTCATTATGCAATATATTGGATAAACAGAACATGTGGTCTGTATTGGCATGTTTCTTTCCTAGTTTGATATTGATAGTAAAGTTAAATCTTGAAGTAGTAGCATCCATCAAGCAATGCATCCACTCAATTGATATTTATTAATCATATACTTAAGAGCATCATGATTGACATGAAATACGAAGTCATAACCAAACAAATAATGTCAAAATTTTTGAACAAAATAAATTATTTCTAAAGCTTTTCATTCAGTCGTAATATAATTTAGTTCACTTGTAATCAATTGTTGACTAGCATAATATATTTGATGATCCAAATTCTTTTCATCTTTCTGACTCAATATAGATCTAATAGCAACATTGGATGCATCAACATAAACATGAAATAGTTTTGTTCAACAAGGTACAATCAGTATTGGTGCAAACACCAATTTTTATTTCAATTCCTTAAATGTAATTGTATATTCCTCAGTCTAAATTGGACTAGATCTATCCAACATGGATTTCTTCAAAAGATTAATTAAAGGCTGACATATAACTGCAAATGAATGAATAAATTATCGATAATAACTGACATGGCCGACGAAACCATAAATACTTGACATTATTTTAGGCTTTAATAAAGCCAATATACAAGTAACTTTATTTAAGTGAGTAGCAATATTAGCCAATGAGACAATGTGTCCTAATAATTTATCAGACTGCACTCCAAATTGATATTTTTCCAAATTCAATGAGATTCCATAATAGCCACAGCGATCCAAATACTTATCAAGACATTCCAAATGATCGGTCTTTATATTAAATGTGCAAAAATCATCTAAAAATATCTCCATTGAATGTCATAAATGATCCTAAAAAGCTTGCATCATTATCCTCTGAAACGTGGCTGGGGCATTACATAACCTAAATGAAATAACTTTATAAGCAAAAGGTCTCTCAATCCACAGTGAAAGTAGTCTTTAATTGATTTTTTTTTACAATTTTAACTTGATTATAATCCGAAAATCCATCCAAAAAAGAATAACATTCATGCCTCGCTACCATATCGAGGATATCATCTATAAAAGGTAAAGAAAAATAATCATTCTTTATAGCAGCATTTAATTTATAAAAATCTTGATAGATTTGGATTTTTTCATTCTTCTTTGGTACTATTACAATTAGTGAAACCCAGTCAATATACGGAATCGGATCAATAAAATCCACATCAAGAAGTTTGTCTAATTCTTCTTTTACTATAAGGAAATATTTTAGATTAAATCAATGTTGTCTTTGACAAACTAATATAGCATTCTCCTCCAAAATAATTTAATGCTCACAAACTTCAGTAGGAATGCCTTTCAAATCTACATATGATTATGCAAATGAAGATTTATGATTTAGAAAGAAAGCCTTTGAGTTTTCCAACTCAATATCCTTAATTCCATTGTATACTTTAATAACCTTTGGTGTTTCATTAGTGCCTAAGTTGACGGATTGGCTCACAAGTTCCTCAACAACATCCAATTTGATTTTCCTCTTTGGCTTGTAATCTCTCATATAATCTGATAAATTGGAACTATCCAATTCTAATTTCAATGTACTGACTTCATTAATCATAGAATTATTCATCTAATCAACAATAACATGATCAGAGTTTGTTGTATCTTCCAGACATATTAAATATTTTCTAGTTCTTCCACATTGATATAACATGCCTTACTTCTGCAAGTGATGTGGATCATTACCAACTTATATTGCATTGATAATTTTATCATATTCCGCATTAGATTAATCCCTATTATCAGATGTTACTTCTGAATCTAAAATTTGAAATTCTCCATGATATTGAACTGGGTACATTTGTAATACAATCTTATCTTTTATTTTCTCAATAGTCAACATTTTGTAGTCCCAATCATTTTTAGCTTTGGTTTGATATAGTCATGATCGACCCAATAAGATTGGATAAGATAATGTAAAACTCTATAATAAAAAAATAATATAATTAATCTTGTATATGATTCCAGTGATTATAATGGCAATACTCCATAGGATACCTATTGATTTCACCCAACTATGATCTGCCATTCTTAATATCAATATCATGGGTAATAATTGTTTTAAGTCGAAGTCCTCCATTGTATCAATGTTCATTAGATTCACACTAGAGCCACCATCCACTTGAATTCTAGAATTAAGAATACCATCAATGGATATATCAATAGTTGGTGCTTCCAAATTGGGATTTAAACTAACATCATAAATTTCTCTATTACAAGATCTACATTTTATTAATGAGGAATTCAATATAGAACGACATTTTAAGGCTACTACCAAAAGTTGCTTCATTATAATAGAGGATTGAATTGTATCCAAATCTTTCAAAATAACATATGGTTCCATATTGGTAGTGATTCCTAGGGCCCTCTTCTTTTTCATGGATTTCAACTTAATCCCTTAAGATAATATATCTTTTTCTATGGAATTTGAATGTGGAATAGCTAAATGAACTTTGTTGGAATATCCATCTATGCGAAGATTCTTTAATGTATAAGACGACTTCTGAAACTTCATAGATAATGGTATTGGTTTAAGTTGAACTAATACCTTGGTCCTAGAAACATTATTGGATTGCGTAGATGGACTAGGTTCTAACATTGGTGATATTATAGGTATAAGTATAGGATCTGAAGTTCCCATAATTGGATTGAAGTGGTCCTTCACAACTTGTGCATCCAATTGTAGAATTAAATCTTTTCTTTTTTGTTAGCCTCTGGTAAGTACTGTATGAACGCATTCCACTCGATTTATAAGAGAATCTTATGGACCTCAATTATTTTTCTCTCTCTTATTATATAGTTGGATTTGCTAGTCTTGATTATTAAAATTAAATGGAGCATTGCACTATTGATATGTATATCCCAATTGCTTATAATTTCCATATACTAGAACATATTCATCTTTGGTTCTTGGATTGGGACATTCACCAGCGTAATGTTCTATCTACTTGCAATGATAACATTGAAGTGGTCTTCTTCCAATTCCATCAAGAAAATGGAGTGTTTCTATTGGTATATATCGGCTAGACCTGGTCCAAGTTGAATAGATAAATGATCTTGGTTGTCTAGTTGATACTGTAGAATCTGAAATTGGCTTTTGAATGGATAGATATTAAAAATATCCTTGCTAATTTTACTCAATACATTGAGAATTGAGTCCACATTCTTATTTATACTCAAAATTTTGAAAATTAAAAAAATTTCTATTTTGTTTACTCAAACGATTCCTGCTCCAGCCAAACCTATTTCCTATCTACACTTGATTAACATCCCATAAAGTCAATTGAATCATGATTTAATTACCAAATTGTTGTTGCTTTTGTAAATTCCAACAATTAGTAGTGGCATGCTTACTTCCACAAAATATATATTGCACAATTATTTGAGGTAGTGAAGAACATTTCGTTACCACATGGCCTTGTCCTTTATAATTACTGCACCAAATATTGGAATACATATTGGTTGATTTATACCTCTTCTTCTTATCTTTTGTCAGATTAACAACCAATTTATCTATCTTCTTTGTCAAAGTTAACAACAAGGCCTCATTTGGATCTTACGATATTATTTTATTAGGTAACTCTTTTGTAGGTACTGATTTTTGATATGGAAGGTATTGCAAATATGGAATTGCTACTATGGATAGTATAGCCTACAATGGAACAACATTAATTATTTCCTATAGATTAAAATTTACAATGTAATCAATCATTCTTAAATAATTATCCATTATTTAATTTAAAGCAGCATTTGATAACCTCCCTGAGATAGGATCATTGAAGCTCCTATAGTTAGGAATTAGTCATAATGATATTCTTCTTATACCTTAGCTTAATCGAGTGAGGAAGTAATAGTCGTTGATTGGACCTTCTTTATAAACATCTTTAATTCTGGTAGATATAGTTTGTTAACCAATATAGACAAAACAAATAAATCTGACATTTGATTATTTGGCTATTTACAAAGGATATCTGCTACTCAGTAATAATATAATTACATTGCTTCTCGTGATAACATTCTATTATTTATCTTGAATTTAGAATACTGATTGGAAATCTAAACAAGAAGCTCAAAAAAAATCGACAAGAACTAGATTAATTAGATGAATACAAGAACAACACTAGAGAGGTGAAATTAAGCCCCAAGAGGTGTGTTGTCGAGATTGAGGTTTTCCTCAGTCTCGGCTCCTATATATACTACAAGCTAAGAAGCTTTTCAAGTAGCTTCCACAAACTAGGAAGCTTCTCAAGTAGCTTCTACAAGTTAGGAAGCTTCTCAAGTAGCTTCTACAAGTTAGGAAGCTTTTCAAGTAACTTCCACAAGCTTCTCAAGTAGCTTCTACGAATTCGGAAGCTTTTCAAGTAGCTTCCACAAGCTATGAAACTTCTCAAGCAGCTTCAATGAGCTTGAAAACTTCTGAAGTAGCTTCTACAAACTACAAAGCTTCTCTAGAACCTTCTAAAATCTTCTACAACTTCCTAGTGTATGTCCTTGACATCACCTCCCCTTTTAGCTTCGAGGTCTCCGAGAAGCACTCCTATTGTGAGTTAGTATCAATGTAAGAAGTTGAAAATTTTTCGCATAGTGTCTGTAATATACTCTAATTATTTTTCACATGGCAAGTAGTTTATTGGTCCTTGTAACAAACGATAGTATCCTACGCCTTTGATTTTTGACCAAGCATGAGCTTCCGTGTCTTCATTGTAAAAATGCCCTACAAATATTCCTTTAGGAAGATCATGATAGGCAAGTTCTACTTCAAACACAATCACTAGCGACCTCTTATTAGGTATCTTCCATCATCTTCATGATACATGGAGTTCTTCATCTCAGAGTCATCTTCGTGAGATACTCGGTTGAGAGGACATGACTGGTATGGTATCTATCTCTTGGCTATTCATATCAGACTGAAAAAATAAGCACTAAACATGGAAGAATGGGTTTAGGTTATAGATTTATAGTCTCTAACTATGTCTTTTAGAGGTTCCTTCTCTCCCTTCTTTGTAAGGCCGAAGATTAAGAGGCTTCAAGCAGAAGGAACTTCACTCAAAAACTTTCATCGAAAGGACTTAGGTTTCTGAAGATAGCGTCGATGAAACTCATGTATCTTTTGCAATGCATTGATAAGATTTCCCACTTGTTCCCATGTACGCTCATTGATATCATAATCACTCCAATGTACTAGGTACTCCAATTTCTCCCACTTACGCCACAAATCTAGTATCTTTTCCACCTCATATTCCTTGTGGTTCTCAATTTCAATACTAGGTGGCGAACATTGCACTCTTTCAGGAAAAGACGACTCTCGATAAGGCTCCAACAAAGAAACATGAAAGACTGGGTATACCTTTATAGCAGCCGGTAATCCAAGATGGTATGCCACTAGATTGATTTGCTTTTGGATGACAAATGGTTCCAATCTCCGATAGTCCAACTTATCACATGGCTGCTTGGTTTTGATATTCTGTCAAAGCAGTCATATTTTATCTCTAATTTTGAAAGTAGGTGCCCGATTCTGAAATTTATCTACGAATGCCTTGTAAGCTTCTTAGGCGATTTGCAATTGAAGCTTCAACGTAGTTTGAAGCTCTGATATTTGATTCACAAATCTTTCAGTTGTTGGATTATTATTGGTTGACGGACTTAATAAATCAAGCTTCGGATGATATCTATAGTTGGAAAAGAATAGTGTTTGTTGAGTCGACGCATGAAGGGTGTTGTTATATTCAAAATTGGCTAACGATAGATATGTAGTTTAATCATCTTGTTGATAGTTGATGCTGCATCATAAATACTGCTCTAAAGTTTGATTCACATGTTTTGTTTGGCCATCAGTTTGATGATGAAAAGCTGAAGAAAGCTTGATATCTACCTTCAATATCTCAAAGAGAGATCTCCATAACTTTGATACAAATTTGATTCCTTGATCCAACACGATATCATCTGATAAACCATGATATCAATACACACTATTAAGGAAGAGCCTTGCTTTGTCTTTGCTTGACGATATTTTTTTGCAAGGGATAAAGCGTGCCATCTTTATAAGTCGATTTACTACATTAAAGATGCTGTCAAATGAATTCGATGGGAGCAAGTCTATAATGAAGTCCATGTAAAGTAAAGACCATGGCCAATGTGGAATAGGCAATGGCTGAAGAAGACCATAAGAATGATGCCGAGGATTCTTACAGCTTTAATAAATGTCATAAGAGAGGACAAAATCCTTGACATCTTTTCACATTTGGAGCCACCAAAAATCTTGGAAAATAAGTTCTAAGGTCTTATTGAATCTAAAATGTCCCACAGTAAGAAAGTCATGTCGAGATTGAAGAACTTGGAGTCGTGCTGGTTCTTTTGGAATATACAATCATTTTTCAAAATATAAAAGATCTCCTTCCACCTTGAACTTGTCATTATTGATACGTTGCATGATATCGAGGGCTACAGAATCTCCAATAGTCATAGTATGTACTTAGTTGAGGAAGTTAGCATCAATTGACACTATAGTAGAGTAAAGCCTGAATTATTTCGACTTCAACAATATTGTATACTGTTGATCAAACGTTGCTTCTTCAACCTTTGGCACTAGATACAATCTCCTTAGTAATGCATCGGATAGTCCTTGTTGCTTCCTAGGCTAATAAGTAATAAAAAAGTCAAACCTGGATAGTAACATATTCCATCAAACTTGACAACGATTCAAAATCTGAGACGATATGAAGTACTCCAAATTCTTGTGATACATGAATATGGTCATCGGATGCACAGCTCTTTTGATTAAGTGATGCCACTCTTGGAAAGAATCCACTATAGCAAGAAGTTCTTTATCTTGAATCTCATAGTCAATCTCGACAGTAGAAAACTTTCGAGAGTAGAACACAATTGGATGAAGCTTCTTGTCTACGCCTATCTACAAAAGTATAGCTACCATAGCAAAATCTAAAGCATCGATGTCATATTATAACATGAATATATGGTGAAAATATAAATGAAAAAGATTTTATTAATATTTAGTCATCTTGGATGTTAGAAACAGTAGCCAATTCCAGTACCAATATTCAAGGGCCAATTAATGTCACCCCATTGCAAGCTATACCACTGTATGTGACATCAATAATATGTTCTACTGACGTCATCGAACCAAGTACCCTCTATACCAACAAGATAATCAGAATCATTTTCTAATCCTACATGGAATAAGCTTAATAGGTATATACCGATGGAAACACCCAATATGCTTAATGGGGGTACAAGAAGACTACATTTTTATTTTTGTTGCAAACAGATTTGTCATTATGTTAGTGAATGTCCCAATCCCAAAGCCAGTGACCATTACACACCAGTGTGTGGAAATTGCAAATAGTTGGGGCATACTTATCAGCAATGTAATGCTCCAGTTAATTTCAATAATCCGGATCAGTAGATCCAAAGCCAAGGAAAAATTGAGGAGATAAATTGAGGTCCTCAAGATACTTTGATAAATCGGGTAGAATGTGTCCAAGCCGTTCTTACTAGGAGTCGACAAAAGAAAAAAAGACCAATTCAACATTTGGATGAGCCCAATGCAGAGGGTCAATTTGACCCAATTACGGGAAAATTCAATTCAGGTCCTATTATGGGCCTCTTATTTAGTATGAGACCTGACTCGGTTGGGCAACCCAATGAGGTCCCAATTACGGAGGTTTCGGTTCCATTTCAAGCTGTTCCATTGTCTATGCCAGTTTGGAGAAACATCCTTTCCGGGGGAAGATCCTCTTAGAGATGGGAATTCTATGGAAGCGCAGTCTGCTGTTCCAATTCCGAATCTAGGGCGGAAGAATAGGGGACCTCACGGAGTTAAAAGAAAAGGGAGGAAAAGGGAGAAGGCATTGGGAGATTGGGATTTTTTGGGAGTCGGAGAGCTAGCTTCAAGCTCCTTCAAAAGGTGTAAGATTTGATTTTTCATAGGATTTGGCAGGACTTTGCAATAATTGTTCAAAGTCAGTGTTTGTATTGGTGATTTGGATTTTTTTGTAATAAAGTTAAAGCTAGTACTCTTCATTGTTTTGTGAAATTGGAGAAACATCTACAATTGAAATTTTAGAGATGTCTAGATGGTTGAGTATGCCAAGTGCATGCAAAAATTTGTATTAATCTAATGATACGAATAAAGGATATTTGATCATTAGTGTAAAGAGGTATCAAAAGTCGGCATATTGGGATTGTTTAGGGTTTTTGTAATATTTAGAGATCTATTGGCTGTAATAAGGTGAATTTTAACGTGGTAAGTCAGGGACTTAAAGATAGAGCTGCACACAAAGTTGAATGAGAATTAATAGTTGAAAAAGGAGAAATTACAATTCAAAGTTCGTCATCAACTTTCTAGGCGGTGGTCAAGGGACATCAATGTGGATTTACGGTATTTTCTTGCAATCTGTAAGTTGGATTGGATTGAAACTTCTTAAGCATTTAGAAGACTTGCAAAGATACTAGTGATAGAAGTTTTATAACAATCGGATGGTCAGATTGAGAATTATAGCTTGTCGAAGCTTGCTGTCTAGGATTTGGGTTTAAAAATAAAAAGAATAAAAATTAAAAAAATTAAAAAATTAAAAATTAAAAATTAAAAATAAAATAAAATAGAAATAAAAATAAAATAATACTAATAAAAATAAAATAAAATAACAAATAACAAATAAAAAAAGAATTTGTGCTTATAATATCTTTAAGTTATTAAAAATGGTATTTCTAAGTAGTTTATATTGGGATTAAGCTTTTACATTGAAATCCAAAATAATTTGTATTTAGATGGTTGAAACCGACTAGACTACTTGGATATTTACAAAACATCATTTTATCTTCTACAGCTAGACGCTCTGTGCATTTTTATATAAGATAGTATGTAATACGACATAAGTGGTGAATTTGATTTGAAACGCTTGAAGTAGGAGTTATTGGAATTTGTTTATTTTCATTTTTATTTTATGGAGAACGAGAATAAAAATTTTGAAAGAGCTTTGGGAGGAGCTTCAAGTAGAGCTTCTCGTGGGATTTCTTCCAAAGAACAAGGTATATATTTGGATCCGTCTGTTGCTGGAATGTTTCAAGTCTTATCATTATCTATGCAGCAATAGCAAAGCAATGATCGCAAAGAAGCTTTAGCAACCAAAGCATTGCAAGCAATGGTCAATAAAATTGATCAATTTGATGGAAGAAATATTTCAAAGTATTTAAGATGTTATGTTCGGAAAATGGAATTAAATTGGATTTCTGAGAAGAAGATGGTTGAATTATTTGGACTTGCCACGATACTGAAAATAAGAGAGCATATTACATCAATTATGGAGCATTATAGAAATTCATGGGAGATTTTTTTTACATGCATTAAAAGACGAATATTTCTTGGAGGACACTGATTGTATTACTAAGAAACTATTTCTAGAATAGATTGAGCGGCTTAATAAGAATTTACAAGCAACAGAGCTACTAAAAGAATTTGAGAGGTAGTATTCTCAATTATCAAAGGTAGAAAAATTGACATTAGAGCCGAACAAGATTGAATTATTTCTTCAAGCTGCTCATGGAAAATTACAAGGGAAATTGGAGTTGCTTCTTGAAGATAAAGAAGAAGATGAAGGATTGACAACAAAGTAAAAAAATATTGAAAATTCAAAGGATTTGCTTGTAAAAAGAGAAAAGAGGAAGGATAGGACTAATATTCCAAAAGCAGTACAAGCACCTAAAATTCCAGTACATATAATACGACCAACAATGCCTACTGTTCAACCTTCAACATCTTTATCAAAAAAAGGAGATATGGAGATTGAAGAAATTATACGTGGAATGCGAGATCTTCAAATCAAATTGACAAGACTTAAAGAAAATACTTCTACAAACAATTTGAAGAATGTTTCAAAACAAGGGTATGTACAAAGATGTATTTGGTATGATGACACTTCATATACTAGGAAGGATTGCAATGAATTTAATAATATGATACAACAAGGAGTTATTTACTAGAAAGATGGAAAGATTGCTTTAAAAGATACAGAGGATCTCCTTCAAACCAATTTTGGCAAAGGAGGTATGAAAACATTGATTCAAGATTATTTAATAGAACATGGAATAGCAACACAAGAGAATGCAAGTTATGGTAGTAGAGTAGATGATGACTTTGGTAGAAGTATAGAAACTAGTGAATTTTGGGCTTCTTCCATTTCTACAATGCAAAAAGGAAAAATACCTAGGGAAGCATTATTGACGACTGCAGCTATAATATGAGGTGCAACAGGTTGGGAAGATCCTATTGAGTCTTTTTTAGTTCATGCATATATTGCTAAGAGCAAACATGAAGCTTTGATGGAAGAAAAGAGACGAGAAAATTTTGATGATACAAAAGAAGAAAATTCTTCTAAGAAGCAAACTCGAGGAGACAAGGCTCATGAGACGGCTTCACAAGAATTGCCTATAAAAGATACTTTAGCATCATTGGAAGGAAAAACAAAAGAGACAAAAGATAAGGATAAATCAATTGCTTATAAGCTACTTTCTGATATTGAAGCAACAACAAATTTAAAAGGGGTGTTGGAAGAACTCATATTAAATGCTAAGTTGGAATTCATATTGAAAGAAGTTTTGGAAATTGTAAAGAAGGAGTTTCATGATGTTATCATTGACAGCATTAAGTAAAAGAGGCAATTAATGGGCGAAGCTGAAATGAGTCATGCTATTGATGCAAGATTATATAAAGATGAAGAAGATGTAGATAATGGTTACAAGCAATCAACAAATGAAAAGAATCGGTATAATCAAGAAGTACGTTTCAAAGATTATAGTGATAAGGAAATGGAAGCTTCAAGCCATTATATTCGAAAGCATTGGACAAGGACAACTACTAAAATATTGGTGAATGTAGGAGATATAGAAGAACCAATTGTTGCTTTAGTTGACCATGGTTTTGAAATAAATCTTATGTCTAAGGATCTTTATAAGAAGCAGAAATGGCCAATTTATATGGAACATAGATGGGCAATACAAATAACTAATAATATGTGAGGTAAATTATATAGAACTTGTCCAGATGTCAAAATTAAGATTGAAGATGTTGCGACAGAACAATATTTCTTTGTTCAAGATACAATGTCTTATCCATTGATTTTAGGACAACCTTATATTATGGCAACACAGATGGAAACAAAAGTACTTGACAATGGTTTTGCTTATAGAAGAGGATATAGTGAATATGAAAGGAAAGCTGTACAATTTCTAACAGTACCTCCTAATCATGAACAAAATCGAGATAGGTTGAGGGAAAAACCATTATCAAGGATTGTTGAAGAATTTAAGGATTTTGGGGAAGTACCACTATAAAGCGGGATTATGAAGGTACAAAAGAAGAGATACTTTCATGAGATATAGGTGCCTTTGATGCAAATTTTATTGGTATTTTTGAGAATGGAAATATTATGTATAAGAAAGTTGATGATTTTAAAAGAAAAGAAAGAAAAAGATTATATAATATTAAGAGGGAATTACGCAAGTTAGGGACATTAGAAGATGATGAAAGGATTTTAGGTGTTTATGAAGAAAATGGATTGGAGGATTTTTTGGAATTAATTGCATCTATTGGATTAGGAGATAATGATAAGATTGTGGAAATTCATTCGAAGGAAGTTTATACTATACTTGAATATTTTTAAGCACCAAAAGTTATTGTAGAGACAAAATATAAAACAATAGATAAAAAGATAAAACGTATTACCGGACCTTAACTAGAAGATTCTAAGGAGCAAATGGAAGAAGCATTAAAAGAAGAGAATTTAAGAGATCCAAAGAAGATTGGAAATTATTTTACAAAGGAGACTTTTGAAGAATTAAAGATTGGATGTGATGGTTCTTTATTTCCAATAGAAATTGAATATTTAAAAAAAATGCTTGTGAAACAAGGTAAATCATTTATCTTTGGATCTCGTGAAATAGAATGTGTAGATCATAATGTTGTTGTTCCTATGGTTATTTTTATAGTACTTCATGTGCCTTGGAACTTAAGGCCAATTTTTAAACCGAGGGCACATTTACCTAAATTGGTGGAATTATTGAAAGAAAAGATGCGAATGAAAATTTTGGAGCCTTCTTTTGTTCTATATTCTAATCACTGGTTTATGGTGCCTAAGAAAAATGGATCATTACGTTGTATTTAAGATATGCAGCCAATGAATGCAGTAACTATAAGAAATGCAGGTATAGGACCTTTAGTAGATGAATTTGTAGAAGCGTTTGCGGGAAGGGCAATTTATTCAATGGATGATTTATATTTGGGTTATGATCAATTTCAACTTGTGCATGGGAGTAGAGATCTAACATCTATGAGAATGCCACTTGGATTACTTAAAATGTGTACTCTCTCACAAAGTGCTACTAACTCAGTTGCACATATGATGAATGAGATGAACAAGGTATTAAGAAACTTCATTCCTGAAAAAACTATGCCTTTTTTAGATGATGTTCCTATCAAAGGATGTAAAGAAGGAGAAAAAGATGAAACTTTAAATCAGAGAAGGTGTCGCAAATATGTTGTTGATCATATACAAGATTGTGAAAAGATTTTAACTCGACTTGAAGAGGTTCATCTTACACTTTCAGGAGCAAAATCTACATTTGGAGTATAGAAAGTTCTTATTGTTAGACATTTGTCTGGGTTTTATGGAAGAAAGCCAAATCCAAGCAAAGTTGATGTAATTGGAAGGATGAAAGATTCATGTGACTCTTTAACAGAAGTACATAAGTTTTTAGGAGCTTGTGTATTTTATTGTATATAGATTCCTCATTATGCTCATATAGCAGATCCATTGTATGAATTATTATGTAGGGGTTATCAATTTAAATGGAAAAGAAAATATATTGAAGCAATGAAAAAGCTAAAGATGTTATTGGTGGCACCTCCAATTTAAAAAAAAAATAATTATGACTATAATAGACAAGTAATTCTTATTGTAGATATTAGTCCTATTGCTATTGGATGGACTGTGGGTCAAGATGATTCAAGTGGAAATATATTTGTAGTTTGATTTGGAGCTAAAGTTTTAAGTACTTGTCAACGTGCATATTCGCAAGTCAAAAGAGAACTTTGGGGAGTTATTTCGGCTATGAAAGCTAAAAAGGATTATTTGATTGGTGCATTAGTAATAATTGAAACAGATTGCTTGCCATTACTTGGAATGATTACTAATTGTTCAACGTTAGATATTGCAATATTAAGATAAATTACTTATATTAAGTCATTAAATCCGGAATTTAAGCATGTTACTAAAAAAGACAATTTAATAGCAGACATGCTATTTTAAACAAGATATAAAAGAGAAGAAAAAATAGTTAAAGACATTGATGATGTTGGATAAAAATTCTATTCAGTATCAAGTCTTAACAAAGAAGACAAGCTATTTCTTGAAGAATTTTATGAAGAAGAATTATTGAATATTGGTCATTACTTGAATACCTTGACTAAGTAAGAAAATTGGTCTACAGAAAAAATTTAAACAAATAAGAAAAAAGGCATATGGATTTTTGCTTCAAGAAGAATTCTTATGGAAGAGACCAAAGTAAGAAATTGGAATGCCACAAAAAGTGATAGGCAATAAGGAAGAAAAACAAAAATTATTAAAGGAGATTTATGATAGTTTATGGGCAGGACATAAAAGAATTTGGGCTACTTTTGCTAAACTTAAGGAACGATATTGGTGCAAAAATATGTATCGAGATGTATTCTTTTTATAGAGTCATGTAAAATTTATCAAGCGTTGTCGTATTACGTGCTTTCTTGCTTGAGAACGCGCCGGGCGTCTGGCTGTAGAAGGTAGTATGGAGATTCGCCAATATTCAAGCAGTTTATCGATTTTTGACTATTGGAATACAAACAACTGCAAGAATACACCGTAAATCTATACGGATGTTCTTCGACTGCTTGTCAAAGTCCTTTTTGCCCCAACCGGTAGGTCTCTAGACGTTACAGAGAACCCCAAACAACCCAAACTGCTAATCTTCGATACCGCTTTATACTCACGATCTTGTATCCACTAACTGTCTTGTTAGATTAACTCAATAAATTTCATTCACTCCGCATACTCAATCTTATAGACACCCTTTTAACTCTTCATCACAGACGTAACTCGATTTCACAAAATAGTCAAGAGTAATCAAACCCACTTTATTAAAAATCCCGATTCACTATTACAACACTGACTTCAGCAACGATTGCCTCAGTCTTCCTAAAACCCTATGAAGAAAAAAAAATCCAATTCTCTGTCTTTTTTTTTCCACCCGAAGCATGAAGCTAGCTCTTTGATTCTTCAAAAAACTCCCTAAAAAACTTATTTTCTCCCCCTCTCATTTCTTAACCTTAATTTTGAATTTCTTCAATTCTTTGTCTTGGATCCGGAATTGGCTCCCACCGTCAGAGCTTGATCCGAAATTGGCTCTCGTCATCAGAGCTTTCTCCTCTATTTTTACCTTTAAGAGATCCTTTTACCGAAAACAACGTTCTTAGAAATGGCATAGAGAATAGACAACGTTCCCTGAAACAGCACAGAGAACAAGACAGCTTGAAACAGAATCCAAACCCCGTAATCGGAACCACATTGAGTCGCCCGACCAATTCAGGTCTCATATTGGCTAAGAGTCCAATAGTAAGACTCGGATGTTCCCGAAATTGGATCAAATTGGTCCTTCACGTTAGATTGGCTAAGACCCGTAGTAAGACCTGGATTTCCCGTAATTAGACTGCATTGGGTTGACCGGCCAATTCAGGTCTCATATTGGATAAGAGGACCCGGATTGGATTATCGAAATTGGATCCAATTGGCTCTTTGAACCCGTCGTGTGAATTGGTCCTTCTCTTCCTGCTGACTCCCATTATTGGAATCGAACGGAGCATTACAGTATGCCCCGGCTGACTGTAACGGAGTGACTGAACCTGACCACTCAATATTTGTACTGGAGTTGGTCGATGCTCCCAATATTCGAGGTAACTGAATATTAATAAAATTCCCCTTTCTTTTTATTTTCATTGTATACTCGTGTTAGAATACGACATCCACCCCCTCTGAACCTGTGCATCCTCCGGTATGCACCAATTTACCCAATTGCTGTTTGATTCAGAATATATCCCCTACATCTTTGTCCAGTTCGTCTTCGTCACCTTCATTATCCATATCACTTTCATCTTCTTGCTGCGGAATCTCTATACCTTCATTAAGGTCTTCCATATTCATCTCTGCGTGTCTTCGTTTAAATATTTTTACTCGCTTCCCTGCAATTGGTATTTTCAATTTTGTACCATCTAACTCCCGTAATGAGTAAGTCGCATTATCATGAACAGTTGTTACTACATATGGTCCAAACCAACGTTTTGAAAATTTCCGCAAAGTACTATGTTGATTATCCAGACTATTGTCATAAACAAGTACCCAGTCACCTTCTTCGATTGCTTTAGATCTCAATCAATGTAGCTTGTCAAATCGTGCCTTGTTTTGTAACCTTGCTCTTTTTAACCTTTCCAATGCTATCTGCACATCTTCTGATCTTTGCTCCAATTGTCGAATCCTAATAGCCAAAAGTTCTTCACTTGTCAATCCATCTTCCCATGGTAGCATACTCCAAGTAAGTACCTTTTCTTCAATCGGCATAATTGGTTTTTGACCTGTCATAAGTTCTACTGGCATATATCCTGTCACCGAACTATGTGTTGTTCGATCAACCTATAATGCAAATGACAAAAGCCGTGGCCACTCTTTAACTTTCCCATTACAAGCTTTAATTAATGCTTTCACAATCGATGGATGACCACGTTCGCTTTTTGCATTCCCTTCTGGATTATAAGTAGTAGTCAATAAAAGTTTAACTCCACATCTTTCAAAGAACTTATGAGCTTCTTGTGCATTTAATTCTCCACGAACTGCAGTGATTTTCCTACGCATCCGTAGCGGCAAAAGACATCTTCAAGCAAAAACCTACAAATCCCCTCTGTAGATTTTGTCCTCAATGCTCTTTCTTCTACTTGATTTGATAAATCTTCACGAGCTAAAACCAAATATCTCATCTGCCATAACCCAACTGGCATAATAACCAAATCAACAACCCATTTAAAATGAATAGCCAGAAGATACGTAGGATGAAGACCATCTCGATGTCGGATATTAGAATATGATTGACACATTTCACATGACTCTATAAATGAGAGCACATCTCGATACATATTTTTCCACCAATATCGTTCCTTGAGTTTAGCAAAAGTAGCCCAAATTCCTCTATGCCCTGCCTATAAACTATCATGAAACTCCTTTAATAATTTTAGTTTTTCTTCCCTTTTGCCTATCACTCGTCGTGGCATCCCAATTCCTTTCTTCGTTCTCTTCCATAAGAATCCATCTTGAAATAAAAATCCATATGCTTTTTTTCTTATTTGTTTGAATTTTTCTGTAGACCAATTCCCCTGCTTAGTCAAGGTATTTAAGTAATGACCAATATCTAATAATTCTCCTTCATAAGATTCTTGAAGAAATAGCTTGTCTTCTTTGTTGAGATTTGATATTGAATAGGATTTCAATCCGACGTCATCAATGTCTTCAACCATTTCGTCCTCCCTCTCGTATCTTGCTCGAGATAGCATGTCTGCTGCTAAATTATCCTTTCTAGTAACATGCTTAAATTTTGGATTTAGTGACTTAATATAAGCAATCCATCTCAACATTGCAATATCTGGCGTTGAACAGTTAATAATCATTGCAAGCAATGGCAAGCAATCTGTTTCAATTACTACTACTGCTCCAATCAAATAGTCCTTTTCAGCTTTCATAGTTGAAACAACTCTCCAAAGTTCTCTTTTGACTTGCGAATATGCACGCTGACGAATACTTAAAACTTTAGCCCCAAATCAAACTGCAAATCTATTCCCATTTGAATCATCTTGACCCACAACCCATCCAATGGCAATTGGACTAGCGTCCACAGTAAGAATCACTGGTCTATTGCACTTATAATCAACTTTCCTCAATATTGGAGGTGACATCAATAATTTCTTCAATCTTTGCATTGCCTGAATATGCCTTTCTTCCCATTTAAATCGGTAGCCCTTGCATAACAGTTCATATAATGGATCCGCTATGTGAGCATAATGAGGGATCCAGATTCGATAAAATACACATGCACCTAAAAACCTGCGAACCTCTGTTAAAGAATCACAATCCTCTTTCATCCTTCTAATTGCATCAACTTTAGTCGGATCTAGTTTTCTTCCGTAAGATCCACATAAATGTCCAACAATCACAACTTCTCGTACTCCAAATACAGACTTTATACCCGATAATGTAAGATGAACTTCTCCAAGCCGAGTTAAAATCTTTTCACAATCTTGTATATGATCAACAACATATTTGCGACACCCCTTCGTATCTAAAGTTTCATCCTTGTCTCCTTCTCTACACCTTTTTATAGGAACATCATCCAGAAAAGGCATAGTCTTTTCCGGAATAAAATCTCTCAATATCTTATTCATCCCATTCATCATATGCGCAACTGAGTTGGTCACGCCTTGAGAAAGAGTGCACATTCTAACTAATCCAAGTGGTGTCCTCATCGTTGTCATATCTCTACTTCCTTCGGCAAGTTGAAATTGATCATAACCTGAATACAAATCACCCATTGAATAGATCGCCCTTCCAGCAAACGCCTCAGCAAATTCATCCACAATAGGTCCAATTCCTGCATTCCTGACAGTTACAGCATTCACCGGTTGCATATCTTGAATAAACCGTAGTGACCCATTCTTCTTAGGTACTGTAAACCATCGACTAGAATACGGCGCAAATGAAGGTTCTAATATTCTCATCTTTATCTTTTCTTTCAATAGTTCCACCAATTTAGGTAATTGTCCCCTCGGTACTGGAATCGGTCTTAGATTCCAAGGTACATGCGGTATAGTGAAGATAACCATAGGTGTTATAATATTTGGATCCACACACCCAATTTCATGAGATTCGAAGGCAAACGATCTACCTTGTTTAGCCAACATCTTTTTGAAGCAAGTAATTTCCTCCGGCAATAAAGAACCATCAGAACCAATCTTCAATTCTTCAAAAGTCTCTTCAGTAAACTGATGTCCAATACTCATTGGATCTCTTAAACTTGCTTCTTTTGATGTTTCTCCCATTTGTTCTTTAGAATCCTCTGGTAATGGTCCGGCAATAGGCTTTACCTTCTTATCTGCCGTTTTATATCTCGTCTCTACAGTGACTTCTGGTGCTTGAAAAGATTCAAGCATGGTATAAACCTCTCTCGAATGAATCTCAACAATCTTATCATTATCCCCTAACCCAATAGATGTAATCAATTCCAATGAATCTTCCAGTCCATTTTCTTCATAAACACCCAAAATCCTCTCATCATCTTGCAATGTACCTATCTTGCGTAACTGTCCTTCAAAATCATATAATCTTTTTCTTTCTTTTCTTTTAAAATCATCAATTTTCTTATACATAATATTTCTATTCTCCAATATACCAATAAAACTCGCATCAAAGGCACCTTCATCTCGCGAGAGTACCTCCTCTTTTGTACCTCCATAATCTCGCTTTACAGTGGTACCTCCCCAAAATCCTTAAATCCTTCAACAATCTTTGGCAATGGTTTCTCCCTCAACCTATCTCGATTCCGTTCATGGTTAGGAAGTACTGTTAGAAATTGTACAGCTTTCCTCCCATCTTCGCTCCGTACCCTTGTATAAGTAGAACCATCGTCAAGTACCTTTGTTTCCATATCAATTGGCCATTTTTGCTTCTTATAAAGATCTTTAGACATGAGATTTATTTCAGAACCATGGTCCACCAAGGCAACTATTGGTTCTTCTATATCTCCTACCTTCACCAATACCTCAGTAGTTGTCCTTGCCCAATACTTTCGAGTATAATGGCTCAAAGTTTCCATTTCCTTGTCACTAGAATCTTTGAAACGTACTCGCTGATTATACCCATTCTTTTCATTTGTTGGTTGCTTGTAACCAATATCAACCTCTTCTTCATCTCTACATATTCTTGCATCAATAGCATGACTCATTCCAGTTTCGCTCATTAATTGCCTCTTTCGCTTAATGTTGTCAATGATAACATCATGAAACTCCTTCTTTGCAATTTCCAAGACTTCTTTCAATGTGAATTCCACCTTAGCATTTAATATACGTTCTTCCAACATCCCTTTCAAATTTGTTGTCGCTTCAATGTCAGAAAGTAGCTTATAAGCAATTGATTTGCCCTTATCTTTTGTCTCCATTGTTTTTTCTCCCAATGATGCTGAGGTATCCTTTACAGGCAATTCTTGTGAAGCTGCCTCCCGAGCCTTGTCTCCTCGAGTTTGCATCTTAAAAGAATTTCCTTCTCTAGTATCATCAAAATTTCCTCGTCTTTTTTCTTCCATCAAAGCTTCATGTTGGCTCTTAGCAATATATACATGAACTGAAAGAGACTCAACGGGATCCTTCCAACCTGTTCTTCCTCGTATTATAGCTGCAGTTCTCAATAACGCTTCTCGAGGTAATTTCCCTTCTTGCATTGTAGAAACAGCAGAAGCCCAAAACTCACTAGTTTCCGTACTTCCACCAATTTCATCATCTACTCTAGCACCATAACTTGCTTTTTCTCGTACTACTGTTTCATGCTCTTTTAAGTAATCTTGAACCAATGCTCTCATTCCTCCCTTGCCAAAATTGGTTTGAAGAAGATCCTCCCTATCTTTCAATGCTATCTTCCCATCTTTCCAGCAAATAATTCCCTGCCGTATCATATTATTAAATTCATTGCAATCTTTTCTAGTGTGTGAAGCATCATCACACCAAATGCATCTTTGTACATATCCTTGTTTTGAAACATTCTTCGAATTGTTTATAGAAGTATTCTCTTCAAGTCTTGCCAATTTGATTTGAAGATCTCGCATTCCTCGTATAATTTCTTCCATACCCATATCTGCTTTCTTTGACAAGGATGTCGAAGGTTGAACTGTAGGCATTGTCGGTGGTGTTGTACGTACTGGAGCTTTGGGTGCTTGTACTGTTTTCGGAATATTACTCCTATCCTTCCTCCTTTCTTTTTTTGTAAGTAACCCCACCGCATCTTCAACGTTCTTCCACTTCGTTGTCAATCCTTCATCTTCTTCTTTGTCTTCAAGAAGGGGTTCTAATTTCTCTTGCAATTCTCCATCAGCAGCTTGAAGAAATAGATCAACTTTGTTCGGCTCCAATGTCAATTTTTCTACCTTCGATAATTGAGAGTACTGCCTCTCAAATTCCCTTAGTAGCTCTGTTGCTTGCAAATTCTTATTGGGCCGTTCAATCCATCCCAGAAACAGCTTCTTAGTAATGCGATCAGCATCTTTCAAGAAATATTCGTCTTTCAATGCATGTGAAAAATCCTCCTATGAATTCCCACAACGATCCGTAATCGATGTAATTTTGTCCCTTATCTCCGGTATCGTGGCAAGTCCAAATAGTGCAACCATTTTTTTCTCAGAAACCCGATTTAATTCCATTTCACGAACATAACATCTTAAATACCTTGAAATATTCCTCCCATCAAATTGATCAATTTTATTGACCACTGCTTGCAATGCTTTGGTTGCCAAAGCTTCCTTTCGATCATTGCTTTGCTGTTGCTGCATTGACAATGAGAAGGCTTGAAACAAACTAGCAATAGACGGATCCATGTGCATACCTTGTCCTTTAGAAGACTCCCCACCAGAAACTTCTCCCAAAAATCCTTCAAAATTTTTATTTTCGTTTTCCATAAAAATAAAGATAAAATCAACCGAAATCCAATACCTTCTACCTCAAGCTTTCACGTCGGGTTCACCACTTATGTCATATTACGTGCTTTCCTGCTCGAGAACGCGCCGGGCGTCTGGCTGTAGAAGGTAGTATGAAGATTCGCCGATAGTCAAGCAATCTATCAGTTTTTGACTGCTGGAATATAAACGATTGCAACAATGTATCGTAAATCTATACGGATGCTCTTCGACTGCTTGTCGAAGTCTTTTTTTTTTTTTTTTTTTTTTGCCCCAGCCGATAGGTCTCTAGACGTTACAGAGAACCCCGAACAACCCAAACTGTTAATCTTCAATACCCCTTTGTACTTACGATCTTGTATCCATTGACTGTCTTGTTAGATTAATCCAATAAATTTCATTCACTCCGCATACTCAATCCTATAGACACCCCTTTAATCCTTCAATCACAGACGTAACTCGATTTTACAAAATAGTCAAGAGTATTCAAACCCACTTCATTTAAAAATCCCGATTCACCATTACAACATTGACTTCAGCAACGATTGCCTCAGTCTTCCCAAAACTCTATGAAGAAGAAAAATCCAAATTCTATGTCTCTCCTTCCCCAACCTGAAGCATGAAGCTCCTTTCTCTAATTCCCTTGATCTTCAAAAACTTCCAATGAAAACCGAACTGGTAACCTTGCAGAAGCTTGAAAACTAGCTCCCCCCCCCCGATTCCCCGAAAAAAAAAAACCTCCCTCCTCAAAACTATATCCCCCCTAACCTTATCCTCTGAATTTCTTCAATCTTCCATCTTAGATCCGGAATTGGCTCCCACCTCAAGCTTGGATCCGAAATTGGCTCTCGCCGTCAAGCTTTCTCCTCCGTTTTTACCTTTAAGAAATCCATTTACCGAAAACAACGTTCCCTGAAACGGCACAGAGAACAGGACAGCCTGAAACAGAATCGAACCCTGTAATCGGGACTACATTGAGTCGCCCGACCAATTCAGGTCCTATATTGGGAAAGATGCCCGTAGTAACCTGGATGTTCCCGTAATTGGGTCAAATTGGTCCTCGCGTCAGATTGGCTAAGACCCGTAGTAAGACCTGGATTTCCCGTAATTAGACTGCATTGGGTTGAACGGCCAATTCAGGTCTCATATTGGATAAGAGGACCCGGATTGGATTATCGAAATTGGATCCAATTGGCTCTTTGAACCCGTCGTGTGAATTGGTCCTTCTCTTCCTGCTGACTCCCGTTATTGGAATCAAACGGAGCATTTCAGTATGCCCCGGCTGACTGTAACGGAGTGACTGAACCTGACCACTCAGTATTTGTACTGGAGTTGGTCGATGCTCCCAATATTCGAGGTAACTGAATATTAATAAAATTCCCCTTTCTTTTTATTTTCTTTGTATACTCGTGTAACAACACGACACCGCTTTATACTCACGATCTTGTATCCACTGACTGTCTTGTTAGATTAACCCAATAAATTTCATTCACTCCGCATACTCAATCTTATAGACATCCTTTTAACTCTTCATCACAGACGTAACTCGATATCACAAAATAGTCAAGAGTAATCAAACCCACTTCATTAAAAATCCCGATTCACCATTACAACACTGACTTTAGCAACGATTGCCTCAGGCTTCCCAAAACCCTATGAAGAAAAAAAAACCCAATTCTCTGTCTTTTTTTCCCCACCCAAAGCATGAAGCTAGCTCTCTGATTCTTCAAAAAACTCCCCAAAAAACTTATTATCCCCCCCTCATTTCTTCACCTTAATTCTAAATTTCCTCAATTCTCCGTCTTGGATCTGGAATTGGCTCCCACCGTCAGAGCTTGATCCGAAATTGGCTGTCGTCGTCAGAGCTTTCTCCTCCGTTTTTACCTTTAAGAGATCCTTTTACTGAAAACAATGTTCCCTGAAACGGCACAGAGAACAGGACAACCTGAAACAGAATCAAAACCCCGTAATCGGAACCACATTGAGTCGCCCGACCAATTCAGGTCTCATATTGGCTAAGAGTCCAGTAGTAAGACCCGGATGTTCCCGAAATTGGATCAAATTGGTCCTTTGCATTAGATTGGCTGAGGCCTGTAGTAAGACCTGGATTTTCCCGTAATTAGACTGCATTGGGTTGCCCGACCAATTCAGGTCTTATATTGGGTAAGAGGACCCGGATTGGATTCTTGAAATTGGATCCAATTGGCTCTTCGAACCAGGCTCACCCATCGTGTGAATTGGTCCTTTCCCTTCCTGCCGACTCTCGTTATTAGAATCGAATGGAGCATTTCAATATGCCCCGGCTGAATGTAATGGGGTGACTGAACCTGGCCACTCAGTATTTGCACTGGAGTTGGTCGTTGCTCCCAATATTCGAGGTAACTGAACATTAATAAAAGTCTCTTTCCTTTATATTTTCACGGTATACTCGTCTTACAACACGACAACGTATTCTAATATACAACATCGAGATGGTCTTAATTCTATATATCCTCTAGCTATTCATTTTAAATGGGTTGTTGATTTAGTTATTATGCCAATCGAATTATGGCAAATGAGATATTTGGTCTTAGCTCGTGAAGATTTATCAAATCAAGTAGAAGGAAGAGCATTGAGAACAAAATCTATGGAAGGAATTTGTAGATTTTTACTTGAAGATGTTATTTGCTACTACGGATGTATAGGAAAAATCACTACGGATCATGGAGAATTAAATGTACAAAAAGCTCGTGAATTCTTTGAAAGATGTGGAATTAAACTATCACTGACTATTGCTTATAATCTTGAAGGAAATGTAAAAAGTGAACGTAGTCATCCATCGATTGTGAAAGCTATAGTTAAAGCTTGTAATGGGAAGATTAGAGAATGGCCACGACTTTCGTCATTTGCATTATGGATTGATCGAACAACTCATAACTCAGTAACGGGATATATGCCTATTGAGCCTATGACAGATCAAAAACTAATTATGCCAATTGAAAAAAAAGTACCAACTTGGAGTGAATTACCATGGAAAGATGGATTGACAAGAGAAGAACTTCTAGCTATTAGAATTCAACAATTAGAGCAAAGATTGGAAGATGTACAAATAGCGGTAAGAAGGTTAAAAAGAGCGAGGTTACAAAACAAGGCACAATTTGATAAGCAGCATTGATTGTGGCCTAAAATAATTGAAGAAGGTGATTGGATTTTGGTCTATAATAGTAGCTTGGACAATCAACATAGTACTTTAAGCAAGTTTTCTAAACGATGGTTTGAACCATATGAGGTAACAACTGTTCCTGATAATACAACTTACTCATTACGGGAGTTAGATGGAACAAGGTTAAAAATATCAATTGTAGGGAAGCGAGTAAAAATATTTAAACAAAGATACACAAAAATAAATATAGAAGACCTTGGTGAAGACATAGATATTCTTCAACAGGAGGATGAATTTGACTTGAATAGCAAAAGTGATGAAGAGGATTTGGACAAAGACTTCAAAAACATATTATAAATCAAACAACAACTAGGTTATTTGGTGCATACCAGAGTATACACAAGTTCAGAGGGGGTGGATGTCGTATTGTAATATAACTATATGGTGAAAATATAAATGAAAAAGATTTTATTAATATTTAGTCATCTTGGATGTTAGAAACAGTGGCCAATTCTAGTGCCAATATTCAAGGGCCAATTAATGTCACCCCATTGCAAGCTATACCATTATACGTGACATTAGCAATATGCTCTACCGGCGTCATCAAACAAAATACCCTCTATACCAACAGGATAATCAGAATCATTTTCTAACCCTACATGGAACAAGCCTAATAGGTATATACCGGTGGAAACACCCAATGCGCTTGATGGGGGTGCAAGAAGACTATTTTGTTATTTTTGTTGCAAACAAATTTATCATTATGCTAGTGAATGTCCCAATCCCAAAGCTAGTGACAATTACACGTCAGTGTGTGGAAATTGCAAATAGTTGGGTCATACTTATCAGCAATGTAATCCTCCATTCAATTTCAATAATCGAGATCAGTAGATCCAAAGCCAAGGAAAAATTGAGGAGATAAATTGAGGTCCTCAAGATACTTTGATAAATCGGGTGGAATGTGTCCCAGCTGTTCTTACTAGGAGTCGACAAAAGGAGAAAAGACTAATTCAATATTTACGTGAGCTCGATGCGAAGGGTCAATTTGATCCAATTATGGGGAAATTCAATCCAAGTCCTATTACGGGCCTCTTATTTAGTATGAGACCTGACTCGATTGGACAATCCAATGAGGTTCCAATTATGGAGGTTTTGGTTCCATTTCAAGCTATTCCATTGTCTATGCCATTTTGGAGAAACATCCTTTCCGGGAGAAGATCTTCTTAGAGGCGGGAATTCTATGGAAGCACGGTATGCTGTTCTAATTCCAAATCTAGGGCGGAAGAATAGAGGACCTCACGGAGTTAAAAGAAAAGGGAGGAAAAGGGAGAAGGCATTGGAAGATTGGGATTTTTTGGGAGTCGGAGAGCTAGCTTCAAGCTCCTTCAAAAGGTATAAGATTTGATTTTTTATAGGGTTTGGCAGGACTTTGCAATCATTGTTCAAAGTCAGTATTTGTATTGGTGATTTGGATTTTTTTGCAATAAAGTTAAGGCTAGTACTCTTCATTGTTTTGTGAAATTGGAGAAACATTTGCAATTGAAATTTTAGAAATGTCTAGATGGTTGAGTATGCCAAGTGTATGCAAAAATGTGTATTAATCTAATAATACGAATAAAGGATATTTGATCATTAGTGTAAAGAGGTATCAAAAGTTGGCATATTGGGATTGTTTAGGATTTTTGTAATATTTAGAGATCTATTGGCTGTAATAAGGTGAATTTTGACGTGGTAAGTCAAGGACTTTAAGATAGAGCTGCACACAAAGTTGAATGAGAATTAATAGTTGAAAAAAGAGAAATTGCAATTCAAAGTTCATCATCAACTTTCTAAGCAGTGGTGAAGGGACATCAGTGTGGATTTACAGCGTTTTCTTGCAATTTGTAAGTTGGATTGGATTGAAACTTCTTAAACATATAAAAGACTTGCAAAGATACTAGTGATAGAAGTTTTATAACAATTGGATGGTCAGATTGAGAATTACAACTTGTCAAAGCTTACTGTTTAGAATTAGGATTTAAAAATTAAAAAATTAAAAAAAATAAAATAAAAGAAAACTAACAAATAACAAAAGAATTTGTGCTTATAATATCTTCAAGTTATTAAAAATAGTGTTTCTAAGCACTTTGTATTGGAATTAAGCTTTTACATTGAAATTCGAAATCGTTTATATTTAGATGGTTGAAATCCACTAGACTACTTGGATACTTGCAAAATATCATTTTATCTTCCATAGTCAGATGCCCGATGCGTTCGTAAGTAAGATAGCACGTAATACGACATCGGTCTCTAAATAGAATGCCTTTGCAAAGTTCGGATGTACCAAGATTGGAGCCTTAGTAAATGCTGTCTTAAGATCTTAAAATGATTTTTTTGCTAAAGATCTCCATTTGAGCTTGTCTTTATATGACAATCGAGTGAACGAAGTAGCAACTTGGAAATAATTCTTGATGAAGATCCGATAGAAATTAGTAAAGCCAAGAAAATATTGTACATTTCTAATCATCTTTGAAACTTTCCATGATACGATTGCTTCCACCTTCTTAGGATCTATCTTCAAGCCTTCCATAGTTGTAACGAATGCCAAAAATTCCATCTCAGTTTGGTTAAACAAGCACTTCTCCAACTTGGTATAAAGTCCTCGCTCATGGAGTTTTTTAAGGACCAGACAAATGTGTTTCTCATATTCTTCTACGTTCTTAGAAAATATCAAAATATCATCTAAATAGATGACAACAAAATCGTCAAGGTGCTCCCGAAAGATGTCATTCAACATGTGTTGAAAGACCACCGAAGCATTGGTAAGACCAAAAGGCATGACATTATATTCAAAATGGCCATTCTTTGTATGGAAAGTTGTCTTCCATTTGTCTCCTTCCTTGATTCACACGAGGTTGTAAGCTCTCCTTAGATCAATCTTTGTAAAGATCCTTGCACGCCCGAGTTGCTCTAGAAGACCTGATATCAAGGATAATGGATAACAATTCTTCTTTGTCACCTTGTTGAGACCTCGATAATCCATGCACATCTATAGCAAGCCATCTTTTTTCTTCACAAATAAGATTAGTGCTCCAATTGGCGACTTTGAATGATGAATGAAGTTCTTGGCTAGATTCTTGTCAATGTACTTCCGCAACTCTGCTAACTCCATCTGTGACAAATTGTAGATTCAGCCAAAAGGTAGATGTGCTCCTTTCTGTAAGTCTATGGCACAATCATATGGTCAATGCTCTGGTAGTATGTCGGCATTCTTCTTTTGAAACAAGTCTTCAAAATCCTTATATTGCTCCGGTATATTTGCTATCAAAATCTTCTCTTTGCTAGTTTGAGTCACATAAATGACAAATGGTGTGCCTTCCTTAGAGAATGTTATAAATATTCTTGCTCCAATAAATAAGGATTTTTTTATTTGGGATCTTCTAACAAGCTTACTCTCGGAATGTTCTATAGGAAATGTCATCCTTTGTAACTTCCAATCTATTGATGCATTATACATTTCTAATCAAGAAAAAACAAGCATAATAGGGTTTGATGGGATTCTAATAATATTAAAAATAATATAACTATTATGGTCTTTAAACGTCACCTTTATAGGTTTTGATTCATGGGTGACACTACTAGATAATAGAGGTTGTCCATCTATTATATCTACATGAACAAGTTTAGATTTTTGTATTAGAAGAATCTCATGATACTTAACAAATTCTTCATCTAAAAAATAAACAAATACTCTTGAATCTAATAACGCTAAGGTTTTTAGTTTCTGAGGGCCAAAAGATAAAAAAATTGTAAAGCAATAGGCAGGCTGAGCAGAAAGAGAGGAACCTAATTATTGTTGTGGTATTGAATTGTCCAGCCGCACGGTTCCTATTGTGGCTGGGTATTCTTGTTTTCTTGAATGAATGTGCCTCTAGTCGTGACAATGCATCAATTTTGCTTCTTGGAGCAATTTCCAACTCTGTGGCCTTTCTCACCGCAATATAAGTATAGTCATTCTTTCATACGTCACTTTTTTTTCTTCTAGAGTTACAGATTTGACACGTATCACATCAATTTGTATATCTTCTTCCTCTGAATGTGAATTCAGGCTGCTTGCTAACATAGTTAGAACGTAATGAGTTGTATGTTATTTTGAGCGTTGGTCTTGGCAACGTTGGAATAGGCGATTATCGTACTTCACATTTTGACTAATGGCTTTGTTGAGCATTTACGAATTGAGAAGAGATAATAACAAATCTTTCACGTCGTCCCTTAAGTCCCAATAAAATTGACTCATCAATCCTTCCTTGTCCCAATTGATGTCGTATGCTAATTATTTGGAATCTGATGCATAGACTAATGCGGAGCGTGCCCTTTGTCATAGCAGCTAGATCATTGTTATAGTCCATTGCGCCTTGTCATGTTCGCCAAATGCTTTCGCAAATGCCTCCAAAATTTTTTTGAAGTTGTTCAAAATTGATGATCTTTTCTCAAATAAAGGAACAAACCATGATAGAGATTGCTCCGTGAGCAAAGTTCCAACCAGTCCAACACGTGACTCCTCTGTCGAATAATATTCAAGCTATAAAGCTATTATCAATCTAATTTGATTGACAAAACTTCAAAACTTGAAATACATACCATTGAACTTGTCTAGGAGGCTAATTTGGGGCTCATTTCGTTGTAAGACCAATAGTCTTTGTTAAACTAGAGACAAGGCTGCTTCTCTTGGTGCTGAAGCTTGAGGTTGGTGAATCCTTGATTGTGCCATCCCGGATGCTCCATCATTAGGAAGTCTTGCAATGATTCTTTCAATCTCTACAGTTCTCTGTGATAACATAGCAAGAGCATTTATAATGGCGTCTAATTTAGACTTTGAACTTTTAGTCATACTAATATCTTAACCTCCAGCCATTCTAAGAGAAGAAAAGAAATGACTCTATAAGAAAGTAGTATTGGTTTAGAGGAGGGTACTCTGCAACCTCTAAAATGCCTTAAATCCTTCAAAAAGAGGGGTAATCTACTCTCTCCAAGAAAGATAAGACTTCAATATTATAATAGAAAAAATATCAGTTTAGAGGAGGGTAATACGCAACCTCTAAAATGCCAACACCTTCAAGCAGAGGGATAATCTAAACTCTAACAAGAAAGAACTAGCTCTAATATAAAAGATGAGTGTAGTCTCGACAAACTATCACAAATTTAGAATACTGATTGGAAATCTAAACAAGAAGCTCAAGAAGAATCAGTAAGAACTAGATTAATCAGATGAGTATAAGAACAATACTAGAGAGGTGAGCTAGAGCTCCAAGAGGTGTATTGTCGAGATTGAGGATCCCCTCAGTCTCGCCTCCTATATATACTATAAGCTAGGAAGCTTCTCAAGTAGCTTCCACAAACTAAAAAGCTTCTCAAGTAGCTTCTACGAGTTAGAAAGCTTTTCAAGCAGCTTGCACAAGCTAGGATACTTTTCAAGCAGCTTCTATGAACTTAAAAACTTCTCAAATAGCTTCTACAAACTACAAAGCTTCTCTAGAAGCTTTTAGAATCTTCTACAACTTCCTAATGTATGTCCTTGATACTATTCATTAACCTTTCTTTGAGACGTTCTTCAAATCCAATTGATCAAAAATGGATTAAAAGAATATTTTTTAATATCTCCAAATTAAAAAACTAGTCCACAAGTTGTCAACTATACTATTCAAATGTTGTGTCTTTTAAGGTCGTTGGCAACCATCTCAACCAAATATCTTTAGTTCTAGCATTATTGACTACATATGAAGTCAGGAATTGAGACAAATGTTGATTTGGATTTGTACTTAGTAAGCCTCTAAAAGTAGATAATGGAGCTATACTAGTTGTGCAATCACCCATTGCACCCATTTGGACCACAATCGAAATTTTTGGACCCCTCGTCGCCATTGAAGATGACAATGTTTCACTTAATTCCTTATTAAAATAAACACTTTCTTCCTTAATTATCTTTTTTGAACTTTTAGGCCCCTTCAATTTATTATTATTATTTACAAATATTTTTTTGATTGAATTGGAGGTAAAAACAATGGATTTTAAAACAAACTAAATTGGCCCTTATTGGCAAGCAATTTATGCCATTCTAAGGAACTAGTCTTGCTAGAATCAATTGTTTCCGCTATTAAAAAAGTACCCAATTTTTTTGTGCCTATTTTACTTTGAGTTAACAAACTCAAGAGATATGCTAGATTGTTGACAAAATTTTCCACAAGTGCTCTTTGTAATTTTCTTAATGGTATATATGATTGAAATATTAATGGTCTATTAAGTTCTTGGTATGCTTGGATATGCCGACAAGTATGCAACCATGGTTTAATTTAATTATGCAGATGCTTCTTTTTTAGATTACATTCTTACTCGTCTTGCAACAAATTTCTTGCTTGCGCTCTCTCTTATCTTCTTTTAAACTAGTGTATTTTTTTTAGTACAATATTTTCATTCTTATTAACCATAATCTTTCATCATATAATACTGAAATTACTTTCCATCTCCAATCTAACTACACATTTTTTTTTACTTTCAAACCAGTATTAATTTTGTAACCTCTTTGTGTGACATCTATAACCACACATTTGGTAGTTAATTCCTAACACTCAATACTATTATCAATTCTCTAGCAGCGATGCCAAAATGTGATTGTCATTTTACTTAGTCTAGACTAATCTAATTAGAATAAACATGTATAGGGAGATTCAAATATGAAGAAAGACTATTCATATGAGTTTTTATATTAGAGTCACACAATTAATTGTCTCCTGATCATCTAAAATATCCAAGAATGCTATATGTCTTTCATATTCTATCACAGAAAATATTGCAATCAATAATTCTATCATATATATTCATTGTCCTTTTCTTTCCAAACTTATGAGAATAATAGATAATACTATACTATTTTAAAAGATAATATAAAACATTCCATAATCCAATCATTGGAATTCTCCAAAATAATTGCCATTCCTAATAATCTGCTTCACACAATTTCAGACTCTATAGACTTTTTCTTGAATCTCAATATTAAATGTATTATAATTCTTCTAGTTATATCTACACTTTACAAATATCTTCCATTATCAACTTTCCAATTCTCTACTTATAATTCAATACACAATAAATTTAATTTTTCATTTGATATCATCTAAATTAAATCTTTCTTTCATTCCAAAATTTCACTTCTCATTATTCAAATTCTATCCATTACTCTTCTTCTACAAAAAAACAAAGATATAAAGAGGTAGCACCAAGCTTACCTTGATTCATGACTATCACAGTTTGGCCTTTTTTACTTCTTCTTTAAACTACTTATGCTTTCCTCGAAATGCCAACTACTACACAACTGATAATAACTACTTTTTTTGACTACATCATCCATCCTGCCTTCTAAATTATCCATTCATTAGTTTACTAGCTTCTCTTAATCATACATATTATATATTGTAAAATAAAAAATATCCTACCCATTTTATATCTTGCTCCATATGCACACCTTTGCAAGACACCACATGTTCCAAAAAGGTGTCTTTTGACTTCTAAAGTTTATATTTTCATTGCTTGCAATAAAAATAACTATCTTGTACTTGACGCAATCCTTTTCATAGGTGTTGCTCATGCTCTTTAGAGATTTTATTATATATGAAAATATCATTAATAAAAATGACTACATACTTGTCCAAAAGGACTGAAAAAAATCTGGTCATATGACCCATGAAAGAGGCTAGAGTATTATTGAAACCAAAGGATAAAAGTAGCCATTTGAAATATAATTATTGCATACAAAATATTGTCTTTTTTACATCTTCTCTTGCAATAGGTATTTGCCAATAGTTGCTCCAAAGATCAAATTTACTAAAGATGGTCATACCTCAAAGTTGGTCAAAAAGTTCATCTACGCATAAAAGTGGATATGTATTTTTAATAACCTACTTATTGAGGCCTTGATAGTCGATACAAAGGTGAAGTCCACCATCTTTCTTGGATGCAAAGAATACAAGTGCTCTCTATAGTGATGTACTTTTTCAAATGAGGCTTTTTTTGAAGAGTTCGTCCAATGTCTTTTACAATTCTTTGAGTTCTTTTGGTGCTAGGCAATAAATTGGTCGATTTGTTAGTTTCGCTTCAAGAAATAGTTCTATTTGAAAGAGGGCACCTTCATTAGGAGGTACACCACTAGATAGGTCGGTTGGAAAGACATCTTGATATTTTCATATGAGTTGCCTTACCCATTTTATTCCTTCAACTGTCTTTTTTACTACTGACATAAGATTTGAAACCACTATATATATTAGTTATTCATGCTATATTTATTTCTTCATAAAGGTCATTCCTATAAATAAGTCTTTGATTCCAGATTATCTTTCTTCTTCACTTGATGCAGAAGTATAAAGAGTCACCTTGCATCCCCCATCTTTAAAAAAAATTGTCCTTGCTACTCAATCAACTTGCTTATTTTCTATTGGTAGCCATAGCATATTAAAGATAATATCATATCTCAGCTTTGTGACTTTGAATCTCTGTCTTAAGATGTAGTCGTTTATCAATTTTAAGGTTTTCTTTTCACACATTTCACTCAATACATTCTCTCAATCATCTGCAAGGTATTTACTTCCTCCTTTGATTGCCTTAATTTTAATTCCAAGTCGATCAAAAATTTTAATTGAGATGTAATTTTTTATAGAGTCACAATTTACAAATACTCAATATAATTGTCTTATTAATAGTTTCGTTAGATGTACCAATTGACTCTTTTTATAGTTATTTGAGGCCATGCCATTTGTCTCTGAGACGTTATAGCTATTCCTAATATTGGCTCTTGGTGCCTTTATTGGAGAGCCATGTTTTCCTACTCTAATTCATTATCAATTTAATGAATTTTGAGACTAAAAACCCGCCTTTTCTTGCTAGTGCTTGAATTTTGAGACTAAAAATCCACCTTTTCTTGCTAGTGCTTGAATTTTGATGTTTTGGACAACCTTCAATGTCATGGCCTACTCTTGACATTAAAAATATAATCTCTTTTGTACTAATATTTGTCATCTTTGTGGTATCAATGATCCTTACAAGACATGAATCTCTATTGGCATTGGTTGTTGTATCATAGTATTAGATAGTGGCATAAGACTTTGTACTTTAGGTCATGCTCTATAATTTCTAAAATTTATATCATCAACCTTCTCTATAATCCAAATTACATCTTCAAATGTTTATAGATCTCTTAGCTCCACTTCTTACTAAATCTTATGTTTCAAACCTTATAAGAATTGATCCATCATCTCCACCTCTGAAACATTGTCAATTTAGAGACATAGGAATTTGAATTGGAAGACATAATCTTACACCGACCTAGCTTGTGTAAGATTTGCCAATTGATCATGTGTTATCTTCTCTAAATTAATGGGCCAAAATTGATTCCTAAATTCGGTCTCATATTTCTTCTAGTCACAAAATCTACCTTAAGCTCTATAGCTTTGAACATTTAGTTAGATATGGCTTTGAACCCAAATCGCTGTTGTATTTTTTAAATAACTGGTTACATATATAATTCCTTTAATGGTATTTTCTCAAGATAGTTAGAGGTATTATTGTATGTTGAAGAGCCATTGACATATATCTTCTTATTTTGAAGTCCCAGAGTATGTACTAAGCTTATCCAATTTCAAACCTAGCAGATATCGACTCTCTTATCCTTGAGGCTTCTATTTATCCTTGCAAAGTAGCTATCTCACCTAAGAGGTGTTGTATTTGAGCCTCCATCTGAGATTGCTTTGCTTTATCTCCCATACTGTAATTTCTCCGTTGGACTCCACTATTATAATATCTTTTCACCTCTCAATCGACTTTTTAAGAGTATTTCATAATAGCCTCAACATAGTATCCAATGTAACCACAAAAATTGACCTTATATTAAATGATGACTATTAAGACACTATCAAAAATAAACAATCTAAGTCTCACTTTGATATCAATGAAATAGGATTAAATTATCTCAAAAACCAAAGATCCTTCTAATCCATAGCAACATAAAGCCTTATCACAAAATATGAGAAAACAGACCAAAATAAAACTAAATGGAAGTAAACAAAATAGGATATAAAAGACAAAATTGAGTAAACAAAAACAAAATAGAATAGAATTGAACAAAGAGATGCAAAACCAAACTTTACTACGAGAAAGGATTCAAAGCCATATCTAACTAAATGCCTTACAAGGCCCAGGTCAATCTTATTTATACCTTGTTCTATCACCCTAGTCTTTCTAAAATGTTCCTAGGTGGTAGGCTCTACCTAAATAACTACCTTGAAATTCTTTTTAGAAGGTTCTGTAATAGGCCCTACTTAAACAACCACCTTAACTCTTTTTAGAATATTCTACAGTGGATCCTACCTAATCTACAAACCTAATCTCAATTTTAAAAACTTCCATGGTCTTAATATATCCCTATATAAATATCTTATCTATATCCTATTATATTTTTATAATATAATATATATATTTGATAATAAAAATCAAATGATTGAAAAGATTTCATGTATAGAAAATGTTGTCAAAAATAACCTTAAAAATAAAATCATCTTACAAATTTTTATAAAATAGGATCATATTATCAAATAATATTAAAAATAGGATCATATTATAATTTTTTATATTAATGTATAAAAATTTATAATAATAGGAATGGAAGTATAATTTTAAAATTTTAAAATTATAAAAATTATAATTTTTTATAAAAAGAAATAATTTTAAAATAATTATATAAGATCAAATAGATAAAAATGATGATAAAATTTTTATATTGTAAAGTATACATATTTGTATTTTTTTAAACAATAATTATAAAAATTAATTTTTAAAAGGTATGAGACAAAATTCACTGAAATTGAAAATTGAAAATTTTTGAATGATTGATCTTATTAGTCTTTGAAAGTTAAAACAAAATAAATAAATAAGAAATAAGTGACAACAACCACAACTTTGCACAAGTGTATTAACAAAGAGGAGACATCAAACTAAAATGCCAATAAGCCAAACAAATCAATAGCAATTATACTCTATCAAATCAATGTGGTCGACAACTACCCAAAAATGGTAAGAATTATAGTCAATGATGGCAAAAGAATCTTGTTGAAGACAAGCCACAAATGGATTAGAGTAAATTAATAATATAAAAGAAATAAGATAAGGTGTTATTGTTGAAGCAACCAACAATAAGCAAGAAGTGGATATCAACAACACTGGTGATACTATTAGTACTTTTAATCTCAATTTGTATTTGTATCCTATAGTAGTTATATGGGTATCATATGTTATAGTTAGACATTCTTGTATTATGTGTATTCTTACTTGAAAATGCACTAGGCACCTAGTTGTAGAAGGTAAGTAAAAATGAAATAACAACCCTATTAAGTCTAATAGAATCTTTAATAAACTTTAAATAACCCTTAATAATCCTAATAAAAATTTAACCAATCCAACAAAAAATTAAAAGAAGATACAAAAGAAACACAAAGAAGTTTTAAATTAATTTCAAAGAAAAATAATAAGAAATCTTAAAAAAAATATAAAAATAAATCTTTAAAAAATAAAAATAATTTTAAATAAATATTAGAAATAAATTTTTTTAAAGAAATAATAAATAATACTTTAAAATAATAAAAATAGAAATTATAAATAAATCTTAATCAAATCTTAATTTAATTTTAATTAGAATCTTAATGAAGCTTAATCAAATCTTAAGTAAAATCCTAATGAAGATTCTAATTAAAACCTTAATAGACCTTAAATCAAATACTAATAAAATCCTAATGAAATTCTAAATCCTAAATCAACCTTAATAAATTCTAATAAAATCCTAATAAAATCTCTAAATCCTAAACCAACTCTAATAAATCCTAATGAAATCTTAAACAAATCTTTGACAAAACCTTATCAATCTTTAGTCAAATCCTAATAAAATCCAAATAAAATCCTAAATCCTAATCAAATCGTAGATCCTAAATCAATCCTAATCAATCCTTAATCAAATCTTAAATCATAAATAAAATTCTTAATAATCTTATAATAAATTAAAAATTTAATAAAAAATGATTAAATTGTTTATTTTGACTCAAATTTTTTACAACTTGTAAAAAATAAGTTAAAAAAAACATAAATATTTTGAAGAATATCGCACATACCAAATAAATGATAAATCCTAAAATCCACTTAGATGTTGACTGATCTCGTTTTCCAGTCTTGATGCCAATCTCTTCAAGCTAAAATCTTTTAATTTTATTATTAAATATCTCTAAAAATTCATATATATATTAAAAATAAATTATATTATCCATATAAATAAATGTCACTTCAATCCAACTAGCAAATTTCTAAAGATCTTAGATATCCTTACTAACCTTAAAAATTCCACTTTCTAGACCTCAATCTTTTGAACTTCAATAACCTTCAATCGAATTGTTCAATTATGCACAAATTAATAGTGCTAAATAAAAACAACTATAATTAAAAATCCACAAATTATCATTTATAGATCTATTACAAATCTCACAAAATTCTTTCAAATGTAAAATATTTTTTTATTTCACAAAACCAAATTTATAAAAAACAACCTTGACTTTGCAAAGGTCTTACAAATTCATTATAAACTCAAATTGCCCAAAATAAATACTCAAAGAAACCTTATAAAGTCTTTTATCAAATTCTACACTTTGATTTTCAAAAAAATCTTAAAATCGCTATTTGTGTATGGTTTTATGTCTTGGGATCTGATTTTGATCCAAGTTGACAATTAGTCCTCTTTGAGTATCAATTTTTAGTAATTTAACGTAATTTTTACTTTAACCTATTATTAATTCTCTCTTAAACATGTCTATATCAATTTCTTATCTCATTTACTTTAATTTGGCTCATTTATGCCTCTACAAAGTAAATAGAAGTCTTTTCCATAAAAAGTAGTATTAAAACTAAATATTTTATTATGTTTCTATAATTTATCATTTTTTTTCTACTACATCTTTCTGCTAGGCTCTTATATAATAACATCCATTTTATTTTTATTTTTCACCATATAGTCGTATTACCACAAAATAATTTATTAAGTATAAGGTACCAAGACTTAGTTGCATAAAGGAGAAGCACCCTTAATGATTTTGCATTTGGTTTTTAAATCTTGTTAATAGAAGATACTTATATAGTATTAAAGTATTATTGATCTAAAGATGAAGGATCTTTGATATATAAGTTTTTTTCTAGCAAGGTTGAATCATTGAGTATACAAGAGTGTATGTAAGTATTGAAGTAAGAAGTATTTGAGTCTAAGTGAGGTATAAGCATAAAAAATAAATAATATATCTTAAGTATAGATAGAATTATTACTATGCTATTAGTAGAAGAAATGACCTTCAAGGAACATAAATCAACAAACTTTGAAGAAGAAGTATTGATGGTGAAATTCCATAATATCTTATGGAATTGAGGCAAAGGAGGATATTTTTGAAGAAAAAGATCAAACTACCTCAACTATGAAGGATGCTATTATAATATCAAAAGAATCAATCTCAATAGCAAAATAATAATATTGTGAGCTACATGTCTTAGATTAAAAAAAAACATGATATGTAGCTTGGAACTAACTAGCTCTAGAATTTATTTTTGGCCCATATACTCCATAATACAATACAAGAATATAACAAGAATATCATTTATTTGATGTATATGTAGTTGGAACATAAAAATCACAATTAGAGGATCTTAATTCTTTGGAATGGAGAATTTAAAGCTACGTTAGTAACTTTTACAATTAAAATATACTAAAAAAACTAATTATTTGATTAAGATATAAGCAACTATTAAATTAGTCAAGTAAATAATTTTTTTAGTATGTATAGAATAAGTAGTGAAATGTATTGGAAGTCAATCCTACTTAGTAATTATAAGGAAAAATATAAAATTTTGTAATACTACAAAAGAAATAACAAAGATCAATGATATTTACTATATGCTAGATTTGAGTCACAATTTACTTTTGGTAGGATAATTTTTTGATTAAAATTACTATATATTCATTGATGATGAATAATACTTAGTTGTCATTGAAAATAAAACAATCAAAATTATTGCAAAAAAATAAATAAATAAATATCTTACACAAACTTACAAATCTATTTAGGACTTCAAATGTACTAAGTATGAACTTTGTATAAGCCACTGTAGTGTCAATAGAGTCAAGTCAAAAGAAAAAAAAATAATCAAACTTTGGCATTATAGATTAAATTACTTGAATTATCAAAATCTTATCTACTTCTGCTATAAAAATAGGGCTATTAGAATCTTATATCTAATACTAATAATAAATATTTATAAAATATGCTAGATAGAAAAATTAAAATGAGACATATATGAAAAGAAGAATCAATTCAAAACAAAAAACCTTATACCTTAATTTATTCAAACTTGTAAGGTCCATTTGATCTTTTGTTAATAAGATCAAAATATATATATATATATATATATATATATATATATATATTAATTCTAATTGATAATTTTTTAAGGTATACTATTATGTTCTACTTCAAGAAAAAGCCATAAATATTTTAAAAAGTAAAAAAAAATATTGTGCTTATAAAGATACAATTTAAAACAAAGGTCAAAAGACTCAAAATAGAAAAGAGAAGAGAATACAAATTAAAGTTTTTAAAAAAGTATTATAAAGATAAAAATAGTCGTTAAAAAACTTGTGGCTAATTTTATTCCATGTCAAAAAAAAAGCTTAGAACAAAAGAACCAAATCTTTTTTGAAAAGGCTAAGGATATGGTACATATTTCTGAAATTTTAGATAAGCAGTGGACTAAAGTAGTCAAAATTATAGTCCAATTAATCAATATATTGCTAATTAAGGAAAATAAAGATTTTATACTATATGAAGATCTATTTAGAATCAAGTTAAGCTTAGAGAGACTTAGAGTATTTGGTTATAAGATGTATACACATATTAAAAGACATAAGAATAAACTCTAATCTAAGGCTAAAAAATGTGTATTTATTGCATATGTTGGTACAATCTAAATATACAAATGCTTTAATCTAAGAACAAAGGAAATGATTTTGTCATGCAATATCTAATTTGATAAAAATAATAGTTTTGAAGGATCAAAAAATGAATTATCAAAATGAATCATATATTATCATTACTTATATTTAGAAAAATTTGAATAAAATAAGTTGTTGGCTTATATTCAAGAACCAATTATAATAATGGACATGGATTCAAAGACAAGAATTAACATGTTAGAAATGGGAGAATGAGTAAGATTAGTATACTTATAAACTAAGTATATTCATTTTTTAGGAGGAGATATCTTTGTGACACAAAGAAGATACATAAGAAAGATTTGAGAAGAATTTAATAGTCTAGATGATAATGCTTAGTAAAAAAGATCTAAAATACCTACACAAGGTAATAAAAAGAAAAGAATTAATAGATCCTACATATTATAGATGCTTTATAGAAAATTTAAGATACATTAGAAGAATAAATAAATTAAATTTAGAATATTCTATATGTATAATAAGGAGGTTTCTAGCAAGACCACAAGTCTAATATTTATGTGCTTCCATGAAGACTATTAAATACCAAAGAAAAATGTAAAAATTTAGAATATAATACAAATAAGAAAATAATAATAAGATATTAGGAATAATAGATTTTGACTATGAGTTGCATCTTGATAAAAGAAAATCTACTACTAAATATGTTTTTATATTGAAAAATAGACTAGTTGTATAGAAGTTCAAAAAACAAAGATATGTAATAAGATTGTCAACTAAATTGGAATATATGGCACTATCTAATAAAGCAACAAAAAGCTCATAATTAATGAGGTTATTATAAGATCTAGGAACAAAACAAAAAGAACCAATAATGATTATATATGAAAACACTAGTGTAATTAAGATGAAAAAAATAAAATATTCTATAATAAGATAAAGTACATTAAATAATAAATATTATTGAATTATATTTTTATTAAAGAATAAATAGATAATATTAACTATTAGCTTATGGTTTTCTAGCTTAATTCATAATGAGGACTTTCGTCACCTATAAAATAAAAGTGGCAATAGTCAAATTTATCTCAAGTTGCCATTGTGTTGACAAAAAAATTACTTCTTGTAACAACTTCTATAGAATTATCATTCTAGCTTTCGTAGTTATCATTCCAAGTAAGGCATTCTTCCTTGATATTTGAAAGTTGTTAATACAAGGACATGAGTTCCACAAAAGATAGAGATTTGAAATCAAATGTTGTTTTAGAATAAGAAAGAAATAAATAGAGAGAGTGGTTTGACAACTAAGTAATATTGTGCACTCGCTCTATAGGAGTTTGATAACTATATCTTGATCCTTTATAATTAAGGCTTATAACTCTAACAAAATAACTTTTGATAGTTGAATTGATTCAATGACACCAAGCTTGATTAATCTATTAGAACGCACAAAGTTGCTACAAATTAAGATTTTTAACAAGAGATTTGAAATATAAGTTAATTGAAGTAAATATATGTAGAAAGAAAGAAACAACTATTATAAAATTATGAAAGAAAGGTAAGACAAGACCATCAAAAAGAAGAAGACTAATTGTATATAAGGAAAAATCATCTTTAAGGACATCAATGAAGCATAGAGACTTAGAAGAATTTTTAATGAGCCATGGAGAAAAAAATCACAATTTTCATAAAAAACAATGTCTAGAAAATCCTTGGCAAAACTTTTGACTATGTCTAAAACATCATCCACTTATGGTTTTACAATCAAAGTGCTCAACAATTGCTTTATCTTAGATTGAGGGATTAAAACCTTAACACTAGCCTTTGAATCTTCAACTCTATTGATCTACTTAATTGGAATCTCCATAGGAGCTTACATTGGAAGGCAATTCGTGAGCTGTAAGAAGCAATAACAAAGAGCAGCAAACAAGGACAAAAGAGAAAGAAAAGAAAAGATCATTGTGCACCTTCAAGACAAAACAAGATTACTCTGGTCTAAGATTAGGGGAGGGTATTAGTACTTCTACATCAGCTTATATCAGTAGCCTATAATTATAGTTATATGGATATTATGTATTACAGTTAGACATTCTAAATATAGGGTACTAAGACTTAGTTGTTCCAAAGGGAGATACCCTTAATGGCTTGGTATCTGGTTTTTTAGTCATCTTAATGTAAGATACTTAAAGATGTAGGTCATGACAAATACAAGTAGATCATGTAGGACAACTGTGGCAAAGTTGTAGGAATCAAAAAAAACATTGTAACAACGTCCTATGAGAACTAGTACCGAACAACAAAAGAAGAAGCAAAAAAATAGAGCTCCTGAAGCTCAACCTTGAACCACATGAAAAAGGAAAAATGGAAACAAGATCACATTGACTACTACCTGTAGTTGACTGTGCCGCAGCACAAACAATACTAAGAGTTAAAAAAATCCGGAAGAGAGATCTAATAGCTCAGCATCTATATAGATAAAACAGGGACCAACCTTGACAAAACTCCGTTCAAGAAGAAGAAGAAAAAATATATATATATATGCTAAAAAAACAAACTAACAAAACCAAACTTTAGATTTGTAGACGACAACCGCAGCTCCACTACAACATGATCAATGAGCAGAGCCAACCAAAACAGCAACCAAAATTGTAGAGGGACCAAACAAAAATGTAACAAGATCACGCCAAAGACTACTAGGAGATGGTGGCGCAACAACAATTCTAACAACACAAGAGAATTCTGCGATACTGTCGTGAAACACCAAAGAGGAAATAAATAAATAAATAAATAAATAAATAATCACCAAGAACCACAAACTGATAAACCACACTCCTCAGCTCTCTCCTATGAGGATTCCGGAATAGCATAGTTGCAACCGTTATCCTCAGGGGATTTGGCTCCACATCTTGGTTTGATACAACATCATGCACACCCTTACTAGCAATAACCAATAACTCACCATCACTAATAATGGACTCTTTTTGAATTTCTGGTCCAGCAACAAAATATTTTTTCATCACCCTGACACCAAATGACCAAGACATGGCAAGAACACCACCGTAGAATCACCAACATTGGCAGCAGTGAACAGTTTCCCACCAAAATAACCCTGGAGATAGTTGACCCTACAGAGTGATCTAGCAAATTCTTAAAAACTTAATGATTCACATAATTAATTGCTCAAGAGCCATCATGACCATCAAAACGTCAAATAATCCAACCGGCGCACCGTCAACTTGTGATCTCTAAGCATCTTTAAAATCCTCTCTATTGAAGTTCTTTTTCCATGCAATCTTAAAGAGTCATAGATAATTTTTTATTTTTACTTCATTGTCTTCTAAATATTCTAATCTCAAACACGAATATAAATA